>NC_091823.1:58508358-58765858 GCF_038994185.2 Dermacentor albipictus
GCAGTCGATCGCAAAGTGGCGATAAGACTTCTTCAGGCAACATTCTATCTTTGGTTCACTCCTCTCGCAGCTCTGTAACCTTTAGACAAAGACATACGTTGTCGACAAATTCTTAAACACCCCGTTTGTGAGTAACTGCAATTAGGGGCAAGAAAAAATGCGAGAAGAAGAGGAAGGCGCTCACGTTCTTTCTGGTTTTCAGACCACAGAGAAAGCGGCCACGAATCCAGTAACGACTGTGCCAAATAAAAGCTACACTGTTATGCCGGTCAGTATGCCGCACGCTACTTGGACAGTGTGCGCGACCGCGTGACACACATTGATTGTTTCCCAAGAGAATTCATCGACCTTAGCTACCGTTGCTATAGGCGAAAATACGAGAGCGGTCGTCTCGAAATCAATGAAAAGCCCAAAATATAAACGTAGAGCACTCTGCGTAGCGCGCATACGTCAGCTTGCTTTGAGGGCCATTAATCGAACACAAACGTCTTTCAAGTCCCTCCCGGCAAAATCAAATCTCTTCCTTTTCGTCACACTCTTCCTGTGGAAAACATAAGCGACTTTAAAGGTATTTAGTAATTCAAGTTTCCCGCCAAGGCATAACTTGGAAACGAAACTGCAGTTCGGACCAACAAAAACAAAAATATGTCACGAAAGACACGTGTACGCGTGGCCAATGGCGTGGCAGAAATAATGGCGTTCTCAGGTCAAGTTTGTCCCTATATGTAGTTAGTGCTAGCAACACTGGTAACTTTCCCGACTTTCCATCAGCTGGCAAGATGGCCGACTGGAAGGAAAGAATCTTGCACTACGGTAAACGACTAGAGAAAAATCAGAGCGATGAAAAGGCGAGTTCCAGCTTATTTTGTACCGCTTGTCTTACTCTGTGTTTTCTAAGCCTCTAGGCGTTGCTTAAGGTGTGCTTCAGCTGCAGAATTTTGTGGGGAAAAACGTTTAAGCTGCGTCCACAACAGGCAACCTTCGCCGCAGTTCTAGCGGTAATAAACAAGAGACGTCAGCTATCGGCTTGCTTGTACATTACTCCAAGTCGTGGGGGGACAACAGAAGAAAGAAAGCGAAAGCAAAGGAGTCGGCCTCTCGAAGCCTGCCAGCGTGCCGCCGGTCGGTGGCGGGATCAAGCGAAACCGTACTGCTTAATATCGCGTCGTACAACGACGTGGAAACAAGTGAGACAGTCTGCGCGCTGTGGGTTGCGTTGAATTTGCGTTGCGCTAAATGTGCGCAGCTGGCTTTTCCCTGCCTGACCTCTTTGTGTAAGATCGGTCTCTTAGGGGCAAATAAGTTATGCGCGGTTTGTTTGATTGGTGGCTGTACGTGGTGCTGGGGATCCTGGGGAAAATAACTTTTGTTTTCTTGCGCAGGTATTGGAAACGCTTCGGAAACTTCAAAAAGTGCCCATGACATTAACGCTGTTACAAGTGAGTGAAATATGTTAAATTTTTCTCATGTTTATTTTGTGCTGTCGTAAACAGGAACGTGGGAACCCTGCCGAACAAGAGAGTGCATATCCATAGTGAGCCGCGCAACACGATCGCTTCGCAAACACGTTTGAATTATTTCTTCGTAAACTGTACGTTGATGTGCTTCGGGGCATCGTGTATTCACCGTTTCGTTCGCATGTGCTTTTGTGTGCATAAATGTCGGCGTGAGATGCCTTTGCAGCTTCTTCACATAAGCTTGCACATACTTTCTTAGTAATTTGTATGCTCTCACTTTTCGTTGTGAACAGGAAACTGGCATTGGACGAACTGTAAACCACTTGAAGAAAAGCAGTGGTGTTATTGGAGAATTGGCCCGGGCTGTCATTGGTGCATGGAAACAGGTATACATTGAACACTTATTTTACTTGTTGTTGCAGCCTGATTGAATGAGATTAAAAATAATAACACGCCAAGCGTTGTTGTGTGCTGGGAAACGCGCATATGCATCTGTCGTGCTATTACCTTGAGTTAACTAGGACGTCAAAATAGTCGAACATGACTTTTCTGCGCACAGCAACAGCCATGCAGTGCACAGCCGACTGCAAAGGTTTCTGAAGCAAAGAAGTCGCGTGAAAGTTTGATTTCTGTGCAACTTGACTACTGAGTTTGGAATTTTTGTGGTCTATGTTGTGGTCACATGGCAAAACATCTACTGTGCCTACCAATTTGAGAGCAGATGCATTGGCTAAATGAAATTTCATTTTTTTAATGAAATTCTTTGCCATTGCTTTTGGGGACACATTGATGCTTAAGATTACTTGGTCAATGCTTTGTGCCAAATGCAAGCCTTTGGTGAATGGACAGCTCATTTACAGTTACTTTGGAGAATGCTTACTTCTGCATTACGTCGAGGTAAGCAAATGGTCATACCTTGCTTTTGCCCAATAGGTACAACACTCTAAAGTGGCACGTGGTGCGTCATTGAAGAAACCTGTGAAAAATGTCGTAAGCACTTGCTTGACATTATAATGCTTGAGTTTCTTTATATCAACGCAATTGTTTTCTTTAAGGTGTTCTGAATGGCCCATTAAAGCACCCCATTGTTTAACAAGATTTTACATTCTTTCGAGTTTGCCTTTCCACTTAACAATTTTTAGCAGAGGACAGACCCCATGCTTTTACAGCACAAAAAAGCTTTGCACTTGTTCGCATTGATTGCAGCATGTGCAGGTTTTCTTTGTGCCTGTATGTTGCACATCTTCAACGTATTCTCTACAGTGCTTTAGCTGCACTTGCAGTACATAATAACGTTTCGCCGAAGCTGATTTCCTGTATACTGCTGGCTTGGAATGTTCTCAAAGACCTGTTCCCTTCTTCCAGGTAGTCTCAGACAGCACGGCCGAATACGCTGAGCAGCAGCAGCAGCAGCAGCCAGCCCCGGCAGTGCCATCAAAGAGGCACCATGATAGCAAGCAAGATGGCCCGCCACCAAAGGCTCACAGGACATCAAAGCTGTACTCTATTGAAGTCGAGACATCTAGCCCCATTGAAAATGTTCCGGCGCACTCTCGGCATAAACAGAATGGGGACAGCCATCAATACAGCAAACATCACCATGACCACCACCATCAGAATTCATCACGGCATCATCACAGGGAAGAGCGTGCAGCAACACCACCACCACCAAAGGTATGAGGTGCTCTCCACGTAAAGCATAGGAACAGGCTTGCCTTTCAGCACCGCAGTCGATATCAGAAGTTATCTTCATTGCTCTCTGACAAAGTCACATCTATTGCAAGAGAGGAACCATAACCATGACACACAAATTATGCATGTTAGGTGCAGAAAAAAGAAGGAGATTGTCAGATGTGCTTATATAGTCGACCACAATTATTGAGTGAAAGTCAATTGCTGTTAAGCAGCAACAACACAAAGTGTATTTTCGAATGAGTGGCATGTAATATTTGTGCACCTTAATGTGCTCGGGGATGATGACCGTGCTGTAGTAACAATCGAATCATGTCCTTTACAGAAATGTATCCTTTATGGCTGTTGAGTAACTTGAATACCATACTATGCATTTTTGCTGTGATAAAATCATGGTATCGAGAGGCATGAAATAGAAATGCTAATCTGCACTATGCTGAAGCTATCTTTTGAAATATGTTTATGCTTTTCTCTGGGAGCTTGTAAACAGGGATTTACCTTTCATGCCAGCTGAAATACTGTGAACAAGAACATCACATGTACTTTGTTTCTTGTGGAATGTTGCTCATTGTGATTAGACTCTACTTTGTAGTGCTACAGTGGCATGTATTTTAGCATTACAGTAGACTCCTGTTAAGAAAAGCCCTGTCAAGGTGAATCTTCAGATATGCCAAACAATGTGTCATTGCTTGGTTGTTTTTCCATAGACTCCGTGGAAAAAATATCCACCGATCACAAACCGTCCATTTGTGGTCATCACTGATGCTTGCTCTGCTCAGCAAGATGCCTATGTGCGACCTGTCACTCCAGCAAAAGCAGATCATGTTTCTTTGAACATAAACTGCGACAGTGTCAACGATAATGTGAATATGTGCAGGGCTAACATCATGAAAATTTTATCTTCGACAAGGTCCTTGAGTTGTCTTCTTATGCAGAAAACTATGACTAGGGCACTGATGGGAAGCCACAAGAACAAATGGTGCCAACATTTGATGCATCTAGTAATGCCCTAATACTTTGGAAGGTTGTTTCAACGTGAGGATAATTAGAGGGGCCCTGAACCACCCCTCGGGCTTGGTGAAATAACATAGTCCGCGGATAACATACACTGCTGTAGACATCTCAGCCAAGTTTTGCTGTCGTGCGCGGTGCTTGGAGCTCGCAAGCGGATTGTGAAGTCACCTTTTTCTCAAATGCTCTTTTCAACAGAAGGCCCTGTCCTCTCTCTTCTAGACACTATTTCGTCATTGGACGCACTATTTCATCATTCCCTTATATGGCTGCTATTGGCTGATAGTGGACATCAAGCTACGGTCGGCTACATGGCGTAGATACCGTGGTCACCATGGGGTGCCTCCACGAGTCCACTGGCTAAGCGCACTGCAGCTCGCTGAGGACAACCGCGTTTTGCTTATGTTCAGCGCATCATAGGCACAACAGGCAGAAGTCATAGTGTCTGTGTTAACGTCCAGAATAAAATCTTAACTGCACCACGGTTACATTTAGAAGGCGGAGCATTGTGGGCGTGCCCCACTGCTCCATAGCCTTTGCAGTGCAAGGCATTGAAGAAGGAACCGGAGCCCAGCGGAGACGATGTTTGATTGCCAATAACTCTGCTGCTGCTGAATGCATTGAAGTACTTCTTGCGGCAAAGTATTTCTCAAATAGCCTACTTTCACTTCAAATGCCTTCCTCCACTTCGATAAAAAGTGGTTCAGGGCCCCTTTAGGGATTCTTGGGCTAGCAAGTAAAATGTGAGTTTCGAGATAGCACACAGGCTTCCAAAGCGCCACACAACAATATTACTGTCTCCCAAATAAAAGCACCAATGTTTTGAATCAATCATGTAAGTGCAATAAATATCCTTTTTATACAGGTGCCTTTTTATTTTTATACTCCTAATACTCTGCTGTGCCTAGAATGATTAATTTATTTTCTTTTATGACTTCTGTTAAGACAAACTTCTGATAAGACAAGCAGATCCTTTTGGCTGCTTTGAATTCGTTTTAATGTTAGTGTTCTGTGTTTGCTCTGGCATTGATGCATGACTTTGTGTACTGCATGCAGGTCGAGCCACCTCCAAAGAAGAGCCCGGAAGAAAAGGTGGACAAGAAACAGATGAAGAAGCTCCTCAAGAAGGCTGGCCACAGTGAAGGGGGCCTAGATGGCTCGATTGCGTCTTTTGAGGCTTGTCTTGGCCTCAACGATACAGTGACCTTGCCCAAACCCAAGAAAAAGTCCCAGCCCATCAGCCCTAACAAGAAGCAGCAGCCATCTAGAGTTGAGCCTGTGAAGGATGCAATCAAGCAACACTCTTCCAGAGGAACCGAACACTCTTCCAGGGGAGCTGAACACTCTTCCAGGGGAACCGAACACTCTTCCGGGGGAGCTGAACACTCTTCCAAAGGAGCCAAATCATCTCGCTCAAAAAATGGTGAGAGCGGTGGCAGCGGTGGCCACAGCAGCAGCAGCAGCAGCAGGAGCAGCAAACACACACACAAAAAGGAGCAGCTCATGCCTGAGGCTCTACGAAAGGTGGGCTGCCCTTCCTGGCTGGCAGCTGCCTCATTCTTGCTTGCACTTTAACCCTTTCGCTGTCGGACCTTTCTGGCTGTGATGCACCCCCAGTGTCGGCTTGGTTTCAGGGAACGAGCATAACAGGGAAGGAACATAGCAATTTATTTTTGATTATGATTTGTATACAAATAACATAGTCAATGCAATATGCACATTTCAGTGTTCTGCAGCTGTTGTTAGTAAACATCATCATCGTCATCAGCCTGACTATGACATCCGTTCAACATTCGAATCTGATAATGTGGAACTCACTTCTTCCTTGCATGAGACTCTGTCCGAGTCCGAATCCGAGCTCGGCTCGTATTCTGAATCGGAAGAGCCACCGCTCCAATAAGCAGACGAAGGTCCCGCGCACTCAGCTATGCAAAAGTAACCGCGCGCAGGGAGGATGCGCTTTCATGGAGAGTAATGGGACGATGTGTGATCAAGAAGACAGAGGGAGATGGAAAAAGGCTAAAACAAAGTTCGGAGGGCTTTACATTTACTGCTGCAAGTCGGAAGCGAGGGTGCGGTGAGAGAGCAAAAGCAGCAATCGAGTCACTCTCTTCGGAGAGGCAACGGCGCATGCCCCTGAACTTGGCGCGCCGTAGCAGACACACCAACAGAAGAAAAACAAAAACCTTCAAACCAGCAGAGATGGCAGAACAACCCTTGAACCCACAACCACACGCACGCGACGCATGATCCAGCGAACGCGGAGCCACCGCGCCACTCAGCAAAAAGAGAGGGGCGAGTGGCAGTCGCACCGTACTTTTCAATACAATGTCATGTACGAACACAGGTCGGGGCGAAAATCTGAACTTGTAGAAAGAGTCAGCAGATGGCGTGGCCAGTCCAGGAGCGCCAGCTTTGCGCGAAATTTTGAACGCACCATAGAGAACGTACCGGTACGTCAATGACACTGTGGGGGGAAGCGCGAAGACGTACCGATACGTCCGTGACAGCGAAAGGGTTAAAGAGACACTAAAAAATGAAATGCTTCACGGATGTAGGTCAATCTAACAACAGGTAAATCAAAGACAGCGAACCTGTATAAGCGAGTTCTTGCGCCCTTCCAAAGTACTGGAGGTCTGTTTGCTGGCTTGCGACCTTGCTCAAACGCCGCAGCAGTTGCTGCCACATTTGAGCGTGGACATGGCTGGCTGTTCTCAGTGATGGCTTCCACACGGACTGCGTTGCAGCACCACGGCATCAGCTTTCATTGCCAGCTGTACAAACTCTTAGGTAACCTCCACCATGGAGTCGATATAATGCGACATGAGAAACAAAAATTATGAATTACTGGTTTGCACATATAAGTTGTTGTCTGTAGTATAAGTCGTTGCATATACATTTGATATTGACTGTGTCATCTCGGCCTTCACCATCATGCAAAATACCATTACGAAACTCCCCTTGACAGCTTCGCCGTAAAAAGAATTCGCACTGTGCTAGTAAATTACTCTTCTGTACAATACCGGAAAAAGCTAATCTTGCCCTGAGAACAGACTTGGTAAGACAGAAGATGACACAAAAGTGAAAGATGGGCGAAGACATCAGCTTGAAAGTTCCTGAGCCAGCTTGCCATGACACCGTAAATGTTGGTGCCGTCTGCTCAAGCCTAATTAAATTTTTATTCGTAACAATTGATTACATTGCATTCTAAAAAAAGCCAAAGACTAAACTTAGTAAGTCTCAAGCGGTCCTGAACCGTCCCTTCGGCTTGGTGAAAAAACATAGTCCACAGATAGCATGCGCTGCTGTGAACATCTCGGCTAAATTTTGCAGTCGTGCGTGGTGTGTGGAGCTTGCAAGCAGAGCGCAAAGTCACCTTTTTCTCAAATGCTCTCTTTTCAGCAGAAGTCTGCTCCTCACTCTTTCCTGAACGCTTTATTTCGTAATATAACAGGTTTCCATAGCATAGGAACGGGCCATACATAGCACGGCCAAACTGGAGCATATGAGTGCAAGCATGCACTCAAGCCCTGTGATGCACAGAGCAAACACTGTGAATTCGCATTACATTTGCATGTAGCTGTGGTCTGTTACATAGCATGGATACTGCGGCCGCTGCAGGGTGCTGCGACAAGTCCAGTGGCTGAGCACACTGCGGCTTGCTGAGGACAACTGCGTCTGGCGCGTCGTAGGCGCCAAAATCGGAAGTAGTGCCGTCTACATGAACCTCCAAAATCAAATTTGAACTGTGTGCCACAGTGACATTCAGTAGGCGTATCGTTGGGGGTGTGCTCCGCTGCATCTTAGCCTTCGCAGTGCAAGGCATTAAAGAAGGAGCGGAAGCACTGTGAATGGGATGTTTGATTGCCAATAACTATGCTTTTGCTGAACGCATTGAAGTACTTTTTGCAGCAAAGTATTTGTGAAATAGTCTAGTCCATCTTAACTTCAAAAGAATTTCTTGGCTTTGATAAAAAGTGGTTCAGGGACCCTTTAAAAAAACGTTTACTGAGCCATAACAGCCCAAATACAACATATAGTTAGAAATCTCTGACATTGCACTGGCATGCCAGTGATGGGGATTTGGTGCTAAATTAAAAATTGAACCTTTGACTTTTATTTTCTCTTTTAATATTGAAAACATTACTGCAAACTTTGCGAAAATGGAGTTTGGAAGAAGTATACTTTTATCAGTTCGGACTGATTTAGTGTTTTTTCTTAGTGTCCCTTTAATCCCTCACTGCGTAACCTCATATCGACACAGTATGTTGCGCAGCATGTCAGAAAGCTGGCTGCCCTGACTTTTGGGATCTCTTGGAACCTGTCGGAAACTTGTTGGGTGTGCAGTTGTTGGTATGGCTATTTTCACAGCAAATTGCGCACAGAAGTGTGCCTCAGGTCTTCTGCTTAACAACACAGATTTGCATGCCTCATGTGATACGGTGACATTTTTGGATGGGGATTCCGCTCAACGTCTGTCCTAAGAGGGGAGAAGTACCTAGTATATATGTTATTGGAGGAGGGGGCTTCCCTATTTTTGAGTGTGTGGCTTGCACTGCCATCACCACATGTAAACAGTGCCTGTTGTTGCATGCTGCAAGGTAGTTTAACCCACCCCCTCGCTTGCCTTCTCAAGTGTTTTGCATTTTTGCACTTGCATTTTCTGTGTTAGTTCGTACCCTTTTTGGCACCGTAAACAAGAATGTCAGATCTAATGATACATATGACCGGTTGCTTTCAGGCACTCAAGTTTTACATTCCGCTGATCTAATTTGAGTACTCGCACACACACTTGTATGGTTCATTCAGAGCACCCACAGGCACTCTCAACTTCGTGCTGGGAGTGCAAACGAAATCTGACAGAGCTTAGTCGTGCCCCTGCCAGAACTTCTGCAATTGCACGGTGACTTCTGCTGCCAATTAGGCAGCAGTTTCGCATGTGTGTGCCTTACTCATCTTCAAGCAATTTTCCCAGTTCTGACTTGTGTACTGCATAAAAGTGTGCCTAGGAAACCCAATGTGTTGGCATTAGCTGGGCACTTGTGTCTGCCAATGGGAACTGCTGGAGCATTCGCTCTGCAGTACCCTGCACAGCCAAATGTCTAAGACTTGGGCTAGCTTCCTCTGGCTCTGATCTCAAATATGCTCCAAATCGTTGCAGTCCGAGTCTATGTGCTCAAGGAAACAGCTAGATTTGCCATAAAATGCCAGCTAGTCAATAAAAAAATTACCGACGATTACGTTACTTCCTAATGCGAAATTTGAGCGCAGCAAATAAGCTGTTTCACCTTTTCGATAGATTGAGGCAAAGAAATCGAGCAACACATGTATGCGCTATCACAGAATTTTTTTTTTTATTTTTCACACGTATTCCTTTAACAAAGACTCCACTAACAGTTCTTGACAGTCATGAAGGAAGCTTTGTGGTCGGAGAAATAGACTGATATATGTTCGACTTGGTACACCAATGCTTGATTCTCAAAGACGAGATCTATACAAGTGCCTCGCGAGGTTGTCACAGCCGTGGGACGCGTTACGAGCGAGAGGAACGGGATGTTCTCCCGCATAAGTGTTAGGAAATTGCTGTTTGTCTTTATGTCAACATTAAAGTCCCCCACTACTAACATCGGTGTGGATCGATGGACGGTTAATGCGAGTTGCAGGAAGTGCACGACGTCTTTCGTGAGTGCGGTAGGGGCGAAGTAGGCAGCTACTACCAGCAAGCCGTTGGGCAACTTTGCGGCGCACAGTTCGCCAACTTCAAAGTTCGAGCCGGCGCTTTGACAACCGGAGACTCGCAGGAAGGGGTGGGAGGGGGGCGGCGTGTACACCCAGCGGCAAACGATGGGGGCAGAAGCGCGTGCAGCAAGCGGACAACACGATAAAGGGAGGAGGGAAGAGATAGCAGCGACTGACTGATGCCGCTGACGCCGATAGTGAGTCAACCCCAGCTGCGGAGTTGGTTTCAGGGACAACGCCGCCGATGCCGACACAAACAATATGATACCCTCGCTTCCGCAGCGCTAAGAACCAGGGGGGGGGGGACCCTTTCCTCCTCTTTCTGCATGGCGGCGATGGTGTTCTATGCAGTCACGTTATCTTGACTCTCTAGCGGCGTCAGCGGCATCCAGCGGTATCAGTCGGTCGCTGCTAGCGCTGGGGGGATGAAAGGGGGGCGGAGCTGGTTACGAGGCCGACGACAACGCCGACGCGAAACCCAGGAACGGACGCCAAAGAGCTGCGCTCTAAAACATTTCTAATCTAAAGTGTGATCCTGGCATTTAGGATGTACTCAGAGCAGCAGTCTTATAGGTCTTCATTAATTGGTTCTCATTACCATCATCTTTCACATCATTCTAATTACACATCTCACTTACAGTCATCATCTAGTGAACATACCATGCATCTGTAAGCATAAACCCGCCCGCATCTTCCTCCCTCCCCCCTTCTTTTTTTTTTATCTAGTCTTGACAGTCTCGTTTTGGTGTAGATTTGAGTACATTCTCAGCATTCTGGATTCTGTATCATTCCCGGTGATTGGTAATGGTGGCATTTTTTCCAGTTGCAGTATCAAAAACATCTATTTTGGGGAGATTCTCGCAATGCATTCACTCATACTTGAAACATAAAAGCTTGAATGGAGGTTGTTCTTTAACTACACTGTCTGAAACTAGCCCTTTACATATGAATGGAAAATTGTGCACAAGTTAGCGTATGTCCATGGATGCAGTGGTGCAACTAAAGACGACTCGAAAAAGCAAGGTACACCACATGGTGCTGACTATCAACTTGAGTTTATTATAATAAGATGAACAATACAAAGAATAAGTGTCCTGTAGTCTCAACCTCCCCCTCCTCAGCATGCACAAAGCAATGCCATCAAAAAGCAATTCTCAAGTTAAAATGCAAAATTTTGAAGGTGCCTTGCGCTTTGGATGGGAAAGTCTAAATCAGTCAAAGACACCTGCGAAGGTAAAAAGCAACAGCAGTAAGAATAAAGCAGCCTTATAGTAAGGCAACTTCACTTTTTTGCAGCAATGTATGTGGCTGGTGTTGCAGTTGACCTTTAAGGGGAACCTTTAAGCTCAGGGCTAACTACAATGCCATCTATTCAAATACGTGTAAGAGGCAGAAATGCTTATATGAGAAAACAACTTGGCTGATTTGAATGAAATTTGTTGAATTTGGAAGAGCAAGTTAAATTGTAATAACCGCAAAAAGTAAAATCCTGATTTAGGGCCTGAAAATCTTTACAAAACCTCCTGAAAGTTGGTAACATAGCAACATGAAGTTTACGAGTTGGCAACTCCACACCAAATCCACATATTGCAGTTCCATAAACTGCATTTGTTAATGCATCTAACATTAGAGCATCTAACGAATTTGATGTATAAATTTATAGCTTACATGAAATGGCTACAGTGTTTACCAGGATTTCGAAAAAGTCCTACTCGTAAATTAGTGGTGTATTTCGGAGGGGTATATAATACATCAATTTTGTCTGCTTTAGTCATATTGTTAGGAGCAGTGTATAGAATTTTGATATTGGTTCTTTTTGCTGAGTGAGAGTTGTGAAATTGAAAGCTTTGTTTTTTTATATTTTGCAATTTTTGAGAAGTGAGTCTTTAAGAGTTGAAGGCCTAAATAAAATATACGGTTCCTATAGTCACTGGAATTTAGCTTTTTCTTTTAAATGCAACATATTTGCTACACTTGGTGCAGCGGTTGCTAAGAAAAATTATTTCTCCGTTCCCATGTATTTAGAATTATGCTTAAGGAAGTTAATGTTTTTTATGCCAGTGTGGTACAGGTATTAGTTACCTGACATTTCCTACTTTTGTTGTTTCTTCTTGATTTTGATTGTTGATGGGACAGTTAGTTATTTGACATTTCTTATGCCTTTACAGCCTGACTTGGCTCCCTTAGACAGGGATGAAGTGTCATCAATGCTGCCAGAGATCCAGCCTGTGTACAAACCTCTGCCCCACAGATTATTTGATGAACCGCCATCAAAACCACCAAAAAAAAGTAAGAAGACCTTTCCTTCATTTTGTTTCTTTCTCCAATGCCTTGGGTGCACTCGAGTAGCAGCGTCATTTGTGTTTTGGGATGTACAATCTATGCTCCTTCTGTTCATTCAGGCTTAACGAATGAGGAAGCCATCATCTTCACATCTTCACGAAAGGACAGAACTCAAGTCTACTCCGGGCGACGCAATTGCTTTCTGCCTGGTGGGTAAAGATTGTTTATAGACTTTGCAGTTGCATCTCCATAGTTGTATGTCTCATTTAAGCTGCATTACAGCGAAAATGAAAGCATGCCTGGAACAATGGCCACTTTTGGTTGAGCTTATTCTAGAGCAAATGACAGTCTTTGGGTGCACTTCATGCCAATCCTGTTTTTTTTTTTTTTTTTTCCATCTGTACCTCGAAATTGCTCACCAGTATTGTGTTTATACACTATGATATAATGTAGGGCATTGCTGTTGCGTATAAAATTGCCTCTGTTATTTTTATATCAGTTAATGCTGCCAGGCAGAATATCACCAAGGCACCAAATTCAGCACAACTGGCACCAATGGCTGTTCAGGTGTGTTGTACATGGTGTGTAGACCGTGTGGTGACGATTGCACCTGCAAATTATCTTGCCATTGTACAGTGTGGAAACAGTTGAAAAATTAAAAGAAAGCCTGCACCCTCTTCTCCTTGAAGGAGCCACTTGGGTGGCGAGCAAGATGAGGCCACAAGCACAGTGCTTCCGTGTCATGTGCATGCTGCCTGAAGTGCAGCAATAGTCAGCAGCAATGGAAACATGTTGGAAATATCCGCGAAACACAGAATGCACAGAAACACCTTTAGAAATGCACCACTTTGCAGGAAAAGAAAGAATGAAAAACGAAAGAAGAAAATGGGGGTCATTATGAGAGTTGAATGTGGCTTGTAGACACTGGTTAAGGCAACAGGAAAGAGCCTCAGCAGTGGAAGTGCAGCTCCCCACTTCTCACCACTGCTTTACAAGATTTCCTTGCTTCTCTCTCAGCTACTACTGAACCCTTTTTAAAATTTCCTGTGGTAGAATGTCCTCTGGGTGCCCCTGATTTTCAATGGGGCTTAATGAAGAGTCCTTTAATATAACAGCACGGTTCTTACCTTTAAATGTGAAGATGTGCTCCTTTCTGAAGGTTAGCGTGATGTGAATGTAAGATGTTTTTTTTATTTTCTTCACAGTTTGTTTTTTTGTTCCTAATTCAAGTGTCAACAGTTTCAAGAAATCATTTTAGTTACTCTTTACAATTGTGACTACGTTAAAATTTATCCTAGTGTAGAGCTGCTATGGTGACTCAGTGATGGCCGTTGTGTTCTGCTGCTGAATACTAGGTCTCGGTTTCAACTTATTGTTCTAGCTGCTGCATTTCTGCGGGGGAAAAATACAAAAACACCCTTGCCATGCGTTGGATACACATTAAAGAAATACCCAGGTGGCCAGGGTCAACTCGTAGTCCTGAGCTGTGGCATCTCTCATAGCACCTGCATTGTTTTGAGACACTTAAGAGGAACACCCAGTCAGTTTAGAGTGCTAAAGTATCCCTCAAAATTTGCTATTTTCATTAATTCCATGGTATTAGGTTGATAATGAGAATAGAAAATGAAGGTCAAGGTTTCATTTTTTGAATTTTGCTCCAGAGACTCGGGATCAGTACTTCAGTGAGATGTCACAAATTTCAAGGTATTTTTTCATATCTGGGCCTAGCAAAAGTTCTTGAGATTGCTAAGCACCATTTTAGACTCTATTATAATACAACGTGGTCAATCTTTACCAATGAAAAATTAGCTAGGCTCGGGCAGACAGGGTCAAACAAAATCCATTATGTCATGGTAACCTGTTGTGTGAACTCCTAGGCTGCTTCGCACTAACTTTTCGATCTTTTTTGGCTTCTTATTAGCCTCTTATTATCATAATTCTCTTTATTGTCCATTTAAACACCATAAAGCATTCAGTCATAATCTTCAAGCATGCAAGGTCATCAAGCAGTTTTACCCCTTCTCAGGGTAGAGGCAGCTCTGCTACAAAGATGCATCATGCTCTCAACAAACTTTTTTTGCACATAATGCTCATTAATTAAGATCAATGTGATGTATTTCCATTCTTGTCTTCGAAATACTCTGAAATGCATCCATGAACAGATCATGTAAAAACTTCACAGGTAAATCTTGTTGGTAAAAACTGAGTATGTGGCATTATGTGCTTTTTTACATTGTGCTAGCAATGACAGGACCTCAAACAGAATGTCATTCACATGTTCTCTTCTTTTCTATCTTGTAGAGGTTCCCACTCTGCATGAAGCTTGCATCAAGGTGCTTATAGAAAACGTCGAAGGTAAGAATAAAAGTGTGAGCTTTTTATTCACTCACTTGTAGGGGTGTTTGAATTGTGAAATTTCCTAATTGAATTGAATACGAATGCTTAAGAACATCCATCGAATATTGAATCAAATACTAAATATTTTCTCATTTCTAAACAAAGTGGGAAAAAATTATGTGGAGTCCATTTGGCAAAAGGAAAAAGGCTTATTTACATTATTTGGTATATATATATGCCATTCAGAACTGAACTTCCGCTCAACTGAGGAGCTTGTGAGTGAGAAAGGTAATCGTATCCAACATCATCACAGCGGTAGTAATGAAACGCAGGAACAGCGCATGACTTGATGCACAAAGAGTACTGTGTTCGTTGAAGGAGCAAAGGGTAATTGTACTATACAACACTCACATTGTTTTAAAGGGATGCAAGCATGATGAAGTAGTGCAAATTATAGATTTATGTCTAAATTAGGAAAACAAGTTCATGAGCTGCCTAAAGGCAAGGCATTCTTATTGAATGACTGGAATTTATTGAGCATAAGTTTAGCCGTGCTCCAGGCGCTTTATCAGCAACTGGTACCTCCATGCAGCAACCACTGTTCTCCTGCCGCAGGTGTGTCCACGTAGGTCACTTGCGTCTGTCTTCTTTCCTGTAGACTCCAATAAGTATTGTTATCTGTTACGTTAGGCGTGAAATGGATATTCAACAACATTGTCTTCTTTCCTGTAGACTCCAATAAGTATTGTTATCCGTTACATTAGGCGTGAAATGGATATTCAACAACATTCAGTAGTGAATACTCACACTGAACACGAATGGGATAGCAAAGACTATTCAGTTTGTATTCAAACTTCAAATATTTGCTCAGAGTTACTCATTTGTTTCTTGCGTGGGTAACAAGTCCTCAAGCATATCTTAGTGTTGTTGTTAACGTCCCCCTACCCCCCTTTCCTCTCCCTCATATTCCAGGCATGGCATACACAGGAGGAGTTCCATATGACATTCTCAAGCCTGTTTTAGAGAGGTGTACCCCCAAACAGCTGTACACTCTCGAAGACTACAACCCTGTAAGTTCTGATCACAATGTATGCTGCTTTTGCTAAACCAGAGTTCTTTGCAAACATTTTATGTATTATTTTGAAGTACATGACAGACTCCTCTTGGAGCATTTATTAATGTGGAACAATTAAATGATTACAATAAAGCATGAACAAGAACATGGAGAAGTCGCTAATGACAAAAAAAAAAGGCACTACTACACACTTCTAGGGTAAGAAATGAGGCTGTAAGTGCTAGAAAAAAAGTTCATAGTAATGTTTCCGAAATGCAATAGCTTGTGGCAACACAGATTCAAAGGAAGAATCTGTTCTTTTCCAAATACACATTCGTCACTGATGTGGTTATAAAGGTGCTGAAAGGCATATAGAATGTATATTGATTGACAGTGTCAGTGGCATTACACCATATATATTTGTACATTAAACTTAAATGCATTGCAGAAAGCTGTGTGAAACAGTGCACAGATTTGTTGTCTTTCAGCAAACTGCCTGAATCTCCGAGTGTCAACACCTGGTTTTTCTAATGATGGACATGAAGGTTTGCAATCTATAAATTATAATCGTACGTAAGAAATTTTTAATGATCTGTTCAGAAGCTTTACTTGAAGGGCCCCTCACCAGGCCGCATAGCAAATTTTGGTTATACGCTGGAAGTTGTTACAGGTCCTCTAGGGAGTGTTCTGCCACAAAAATTTTTCAAATCCACTCATTAATAGCCGAGATATAAATAGTTCAGTGCCGCGAACCCATGATTTCACTAGGCGAACTTCACTGCATAGCGAGACACTCTCTCCACTCGCCCCGTCTAGCCTCCCCAAGCGAAATTCCTTCCCTCCGTTCTCCCATACCGGACCTGGAGGATCGTGGGACGCCTACGTCACGGGCCCCACCTTCATTTTTCTTTTTCTCCTCATTTTTTTTTTTTGCCCTTTTTTGCTGATGGCATGTTCGCGAGCTGTTGGGATGTCTCGTTTCGCGCAGCACACAATTTTGCGTGCTCTGCACAAGGACACATGACTTGCGCTAAAATTCAGTGCTACACGAATACTGAGGCAGCACAAGCGGATCGCAGAGCATGATCACGCATGCTCTGGAACACAGTAGAAAATGGCGTAGTTTCGGTACCTGCACAGATGACTGCACAACCGTAGAAACAAACGAACGAGGCGGAAGTATGTCTATTTTGCTTCGGTGCGAAGTAAAACAAAAAACACGCAGACATTCAGTTCATGTGTTTTATTATATTTCTAAACTTCAATTCGTCAATTCAAGCAACAGGTCACACAAATAACAGATGTTGCCTTGAATGATTCTCGAAGTCGCATGTCACCACGAGTGAAGTCACACTGCGGACCCAACTATGTAGGCGTAGGAACGCGACTACGTCACCGTCCAGCTTGAAGCATGGTTGCTGCGAGAGAAAGGGAAAACTGCGTTCAGATTGAAATTTCAGACCTTTCCACGGCGCGTAGCGATGTAATTCTTTGCAAACACGATCGTTATTGCGCATTGTATGCTCTGCGCTTGTCAGATCAAAATGGCTAGACCTGGTGAGGGGCCTTTTAAAGGTTGTTTATTCATTCCAGTGGTGAGTTTTTTTACAGTACAAAAATGCAAAATGCCTTCAAGCTTCATTTCATTTGCCAATGCCTCCGGAGCACTTGCATGCAGATATCTTTTATCACATTTTTCTTTTATTCAAGGATGCTGCTAAGTGAATTTGTTTATGCAACACACTGCTGCACTGCTGATATCTATGTATGTGCAAGAATTGACAGCATTACTTTGCAACATAGTTTTGGTTTCTCTGAACTGCAGGATATATGGTAATCATTAAGAGCGCAAAATATGTGCACCTATATTATGCATACTTATGTCACTTCATGGTCCTGGTCTGTGAACATAAAGCTGGTCAGCTCCTTTTGATCCTCACATATCTTATATAAATACAGTCCTCACCAAGCACCATAGAGATTTGTAACTTGCTCACTAATGAAGCGAGGTTGATGCCCTTGAATAACTCTTTGAACGGCATAAATGATCTGTCAGACTATTACTTTGGATCTGCCTGTTTAAAGCATACATTTTTGTACTTTTGCATTCTTGTGTATTCCTAGTCTAACATTCTTGCTATTCTTGCACACTGCGGCACCACTTCTCTTATAGCCCCAGTGAATGGTTCATGTGAGAAATTGTACCCTCTTGCAACACACACGAACATTCACAGTGACAGCTGAGCGCATGCTTTATGTGAACTGCTTCTATGCATATGTTCAGCTAACATTGCTTCATCAGGGGTTACAGGCTTTAACCAACATTAGCACATTGTGCAGAGCCATGATGAAAGCTATATATGATGTTGATACCTGCCGAAATAAGCCTTGACATTCTTCATCACTGGAGAGCCAGGCACTAGTTAGTATGCAGAGCTGTTAGCCAGGTAGCCAAGCCTATCCAAAGGCCGCAAAATGGGACACAGGTAATGTAGAGGGTTCTCATCGAAAATAAATTTCTGCAAGTCACTAACGCCTTGCTTCCAGAAATATGTGAAACTACATTGAAAAATACTAGGTTCTAGGAAGCTGTGCTACCTCCTAACCGCTGCTAACTGAGCTTTGCAACTGCGTGTGAAACATCTGTGCCAAGCCATGCTTAACTTGCAAGACATGCAGCCTTCAGTTGACAGTGCTCCACATCAGTGAATTAATTCTTGCAGAAGAAAATGCAATCAAAAGGTACGTAAGAAAGAACACGTCTTGTGAACATGGATGTGACGCACCTGACTATGAACGTAGTACATAAGATGGTGTCATGGCTGTGTGAACATGTACTATAGACAGTTCTTAACCCCCGAATGGCCAACATATAAATTTTTTGGCACTCAGTTTGATACATTAAAATGATGATTTAAGCATAGGAAAGTTAATGCAAAGCCCATAGTAGAATTTTTTACGTGCAGAAGGGATGCTTGGGTTGTGGGTAGCTCTGAAAACCAATCAGTAATTAATTACTGTACTAAATAATTTCAACTCAAATAACATTTCATTGTTTTCTTGGTGTGTGTGTACTCTCCATCGCCAGAAATAAAGGTGACCAAGTTCTAATTTTTCGTTTTGTGGAATGGTGTTTGGGTTTTGTGGGGTGAATTCACCTTTCTCTCTTTTTTTTTTTTCTGGTGGCTTTTTGTGAGATTTTAAAATTGTCCATTTCAGACTTGCTGTAAATATCATGTTAAATTCTCTCATTATAAAATTACACACTTTAGCAAGCCTTTTTAGGGGGAAATGGGGTTGTAGGCTTTGAATGTTATAAGAATGCATATTAGGCGCATTTGGTTTGATTGGCCTCACTTCAACCAGCGATAAAAGAACAGCTTCCTTACAGTTACCTCTTTTGGAACCCAGCTGTGCTGCAAGCTCCTGTTTGAGAACCACTGTGCTACCTTCTTGATGCACAGTCTCATGAAGGCACAGAATCTTTCGTGAAGCATTGATTTATGTTTTATTCTGCCTTACTATATTCCTCTAATTTTTTTCATTTCCCAGTACCTCCTTGATGACACTGACGAGTTGTGGCAGGCACACTGCACTCGAGAATTCAAAAGCAGTACTCCGGACGCAGGAGAGACATGGCGTGAGTTGTACCTGGTAAGAGTCCTAGCCATCAGCGTTAGCAAAATATGTTTTGACACCGTGTTATCTCCATGGATTTATGGCATGCCTTGGCTGCTAAAAATGTAAGCATTGATAATTGATTTTCATCATCTAAAGCAACACTTGCATATGAGAGATTCTGTAGTGAAGGTATTCAGAATAATTTTGACCATATGGCATTGACATGTACAGTCGAGCGCGGATGCTACACCAAACACCTTCGTTGTACAAAATGTGTTCCTTATATCAGCAGTTCAATATAATTTGACTTGCCCTAAGATCTAACAATAAAGAACTGAACAAGGCGCCGAAGGGGGCTGCTTTATAACTAAAAAATCACATGCACTGTACTTATTGGTACAAATCGGTGACAGAGGTCTGGATAAGTAATATGAACTCGATAATGGTGCTCTACGTGTTTTTCAAGCTTCATTGCATATGGAAGATTAAGGCAGCCAATATCAAAACCACTAGAGGCGCATTTGTGGGATCAGTAGTTTCCTGGTTGAACCCATTGTTATTGGAGCCCTTCATATGCAGAAGTTGTCACACACCTACAAAATTTCTTGATCTGGGATGTTCTCAGAGAGAGAGAGAGAGATGCAAATGAGAGAAAGGCAGGAAGATTAACCAGGGTTAAACCCTCCAGTTTGCAACCCTGCACTAGGGAAAGGAAAAGACATCAATGCCGTAGTCAGCTGCAACAGTCTTCCCATATTAGCCCAAAGCCAGCAACGCCTGCAATTACCATCTATGTCTACAATATTGAGTTGATGCCTCGCATTACTTCTTTGTAGACTTTGAGCAGAAGGAAATTCCAACGTTCCAAAAGCACTTCTTTTTTTTTGCAGGCTACCATAAGAAACACTAATATCCTTGACTTGCCAAGTATTACAGGACCATCGGTGCGACTTTTCAGTGCTGGTCCTCACAGACCATTTCAAGAGAGTGTCTTCAACATTATATGGCCTAACATTAACCACTTCTTAAATTTCCATTCATTTTCTTTGCTTATTGTGGCCCCTTGCTCTCTCCTTCAAACTGTTTATATATCGTTGGGAAATTGCTATGTGCTGAGCAGCCGCAATTGTTTGTGCAATGTAACAACAGTGTCGGTGCATCTGTGAGTTGGAAAGCTAAAAAAAAAAGTTAAAGATACAGCTAAAGATGGAAGTGCAGTCATTTGCCTTCCCCCGGCTTACCAAGGCGTGGCAGAATTTGCTGTACCATGGTTCATTCCATTTGTTGTAACAGAACTCAGCAGGATACAGGGTCATTGTAACTGGACGGCTCTCTCAGACTCCTTACCATACTTTCTGGGTGTTTATAAACTGTTCATAGTAGCTTAAAGCTCGCTTTCATTGGGATCATTGTAAGTGGGCTTGACTGTAGCTAATCTAGGACAGCAGGTGTGGCCACCTTGGCTAGAAATGGAACCTATGACCTCATGCTCAGCAAAATGCCATAGTCACCGAGCACCTGCATTAAGATGGCCCTGAACCACCCCTCGGGCTTGGTGAAATAACATAGTCCGCAGGTAACATACGCTGCTGGGAACATCTCGGCCAAGTCCTGCTGTCGTACGCGGTACGTGGAGCTTGCAAGCGGATTGTAAAGTCGCCTATCTCTGAAACGCTCTCTTTTCAACAAAAGGCCCTGTCCTCACTCTCTTCTAGACGTACTATTTCGTCATCGTACGCACTATTTCGTCATTCCTATAGACGGCTGCTATTGGCCGACAGCTGACGTCATGCTGCGGTCAGCTACATGGCGTAGATACCGTGGCCGCTGCGGAGTGCCACCACGAGTCTACTGGCTAAGTGCACTGCGGCTCACTGAGAACAACCGCATTTGGCTTATGTTTAGCACGTCATAGGCACCAAAGGCAGAAGTCGTGGCGTCTACATTAACATCCAAAGTGAAATTTGAACTGTGCACCACAGTGAAATTCAGAAGACTAAGCATTGCGGGCATGCCCCACTGTGCTGTAGCCTTTGCAGTGCAAGGCATTGAAGAAGAAATGGGAGTACAGTGGAAGCAGTGTTTCATTGCAAATAACTCTGCTTCTTCTGAACGCATTGAAGTACTTTTCGTGGCAAAGTATTTCTAAAATAGCCTCCTTTCACCTAAAATGCCGTTCTCTATTTCGATAGAAAGTGGTTCACGGCCGTACACAAACAAAGCATCTTCCCAACTTAAACACACAAACTCTGGCATGACGTGCATACAAGCACAAAAGTGGTTTGATAATAGTTCTCTAATTTTTGTGCTTGAAAACTCAACGCAACAGATATGTTTGCACTGTGAAGCAGTTTCACTGCCACCTACCTGTCGAGTGGTTCAACGCTTGTCACACATACTTGTGCTTTTGCAGAAAAAGTATGATGAACGGGAAGAGAAATTCAAGTCATTGACCGCAACAATCTCTGCTTCCATGGCCAAGGCTACACCAGGTAACTCATGCATGAAACAATTTTCTTTGCCTAGATAAACTTGGAGGTCAAATGAAGATGCCTTACTGCATTAAACGTTATGTTATGCTCTTTGAGGGAGTCACACACATTTGCATGTAGCTGAAAGTTTCGTTGTATGTTGTTCGCTGTTGTTGTCGTTGTTGTTCTTTCAAGGCAAAGGAGCTAACCATCCGAATTTCACCTTTTGCTGCATCCTGTGAGTGTTTTCATTAAAATTTTAGTTGTGCCCCAAGGACGAAACACAGACACTGTGGCACCCAGTGAAACAGACAGCATCTGTTGTTGTTTGACACTCTGGTGAGACAGAGTTCTGGTATACAGCAGACTTTTGTTAATTTTAATCAGTTAGTTCGATTTATTATTGCTATAGCAACTATATAGACACTCCAGGCACATTTCTGCCGTCGCCGTCAGGTTCCGTATGAGTGAAAGCGTGTGAGGGTGAGCTAGCGAACGCGGTTCAATCTCGCATGCACGAGCGAGGAACGCAGCCAGATGCGTGCCCTCTTCTGTGGCATGGGGGTGAGGCAAGGGAGGGTGGTCGTTCTTTGGTGGCTGCTACGGTGCCTCGATATCCTCGCCCGCCGCTCCATACAAAGCGGAGACAACTGCGGCATTTACTATGGCATTGGCCCCTTGAATTGCAGACACCATAGTAGATGCCTTTGGCGGACACCGTAGGGATGCGTTGCCGGCACTTATGTGTCTTGAAAACAGTCTGTGATGTGGTTTACTAACTAAATTAACAATGGTAGAATGTGTAAACGTGATTGAACAAGGACGTAGCAAAAAGCAGACACACAAAGACAGCGCTGTCTCTGTGTGTCTGTTTCTTTCGACGTCCTCATTGTGTCGCGCTTACACATTCTATCATTGTTAATTTAGTTGGTAAGCGAATGTTTACAAGTTTATACGGCCGATAAAACTACTATCCTTACTTCGTACAACTATCTACTAATTTGCTATCGCAATCGGTGCTTCGCCTTTCGGCCGGAACTGCAAATTTTTGGTTACTTCGATCTCGACTGAAAATCTCAGCCGGAACTCGTGCATTTCTGTAAGCCCAAGGTTTTGTTATTTCGATTCTAAAATTGGCCCTCGTTGGATCATTCAAATTTGACCAGTCAGCATGCACACACTTGACCCCTATGGCGACTTCAATAGCAGCCTCCTTAGTGACAGCATATGCCTCAGTGGAGTGGGGCAGCAAATGCATTGAACACATATTGTCTCCTGTTGAAAACACTTATTTTCGGCGTGTCCTAGGAGGATTTTCAAGCAGTAAGCATAGCCCACAACATCTGGTTATAGTGTTTACCCAATTTTAACGCACAGCTTTTTTATTTGTTTGTTTACGAAAATTTTGCGGTAAGTTGCCTGCACGGTGGAAGTGGACATGAAACAAAAAGCTCCCTTTGTGGTATTTGTGTGCTTTGCCACATGACACAAAGGTATTGCAGCAACTTTAAAAACTATGCGGCGAAGCTGACTTTAGAAAACCGGCCACCATTGTGCACTAGACCCTTGCCCCTTTTTTCTTGCTAGAAGGACGAGTGCACATTAGATTTCAACTTTGATTAGGAGCTTTAATGTCATTTCTATGTTATTTTTGTGCTTCGGACGCATGTAAGGTGGGTGCGCGTTTGATTCGAGGGCAAGTTAGAATCTGGCAAATGCTCCTAAGTAAATCAGCAATGTGTTGTGGCATTCTTTTTCTGTATGTTGTTTAATTTTAACCCACCAAATAATTTAATCAATTTTTTGGTCCCATCAGGATCTAATTAACGGAAGCCGACTGTAGTAGTGGAAGCATACTAACATACTGGTTGTACAATCCATTTGAGGACATATGACAATTTCAACAGCAACCATATTCTAGTCAGAAATTAAAATGTGCATTTGAAATTTTTTACATTCTTTCTTTTACTGCTCTTTTCTAAGGGTGTTGAATGAAACCGTTTTTGACGTCAATTATTGACTGAATTGGCGTCAATAACAGCTGCATGTTAAGTTAATGTTAAGCTGTACTTCCACAATAGCAACTTCTAGCAAATTTTTAACATTGTGTGGCTGCTTGTTAGTATCCCTCTATGTGATGCTGCCTATGCATAGCATTGAAGCAGGTCTGTGTTGCGAATTAAGGACACCACATTGAGAGTGTCATGGCCACAGATGTTCATAGCCAGCCACCCTTAGATCCTGCAGGCCCTGTAGGAGCAAGCAAATTCGTTATTTAGGAGTGGCGTGTAATGACATTGTGCACAGAAAGCTTGACTGTTGACTTTGCCACTTGAAGCTGCCCAGCACTGGCCATAATTGGCCTTTCAGGGCTTGCGCTCATCATGGCCTCCACCTGCTGGAGAAACTCAACTGCCTGAATGGTGTCTCAGATAATAATTGGCAAAATTCAAATGGATGGTGATCTTCAAGTCACTCTGGTCCGCGTATAGTGCAACTAGGGCAGCTTACGGATTTATCTCCTGTTTCAGGCTGGAAGCTGATACTCTAGCATAAGTGTGCTGGGTAGTTGACAGAGGCGTTGGTGAAGATAGCATGGCCCTAGATATAGATGGATTGACAATGTTGATGTCTGTAATGTTCCACAGCTGTCCTGAAATACGTTATGCATCCAGTATATCTATCCAAAAATATAATAGATGCCGCTAACAGATGCAAGCAGCATCGTTGTGGTGACATCTTGCACGTGGAACTGTGTGCAACTGTCGTGCATCTAACTTTTAGTGTAATGACAGCCTACATTTCACTTCTTCACTGATGCAAATGTGTAAAAGTAACAAAATCATCATGAAGGTATTTCTGCTTTTTTTTATTGTCTAGTTTGACATCCACTTTCTCAGATGAGCTAAAGGCAGATGAGCTCTGCCTACGGTCTTGCTGCCCTAACATTGTTCACCAGCAAAAGAACCTTGCAACAGATTGTACCTAATGTCCTATGGTTGATCGAAGCGTTAAGAAATGTTTGCTCTCCTAAATACCTTTTTTGTGGGTGCGTGTATGTGTGCATGCCTCTTTGGGTCACAAGTTTACAAGCTTTATGTTTTCAAGTTCATTGCTTCGAAGCGATAAATTTGCAAAAAAGTGTCTAAGCATTTCTGTTAAACAGGATTTCACTGTGGTTAATTCATATCTTTAGAAGAGCTTCAAGTAGTAACTAAACATGTTAAGTTATCTTGAAGTAGGCCTGGCAATGCTAAACAAATGACTTTCTGCCTTAAAAAAGTGGGAAATTGATCATCACCAATGTTTCTTTTCTTCATAATTCTGCAGCAGCTAAATTTTAATTTCATTTCTGTTTCTCTTTATTTATTTATTTATTTATTTATTTATTTATTTATTTATTTATTTATTTGTGCATTAGCCATCCTACAGAAGACAGGATAACCCTGTCGAACTGCAGTGACATCGTGCTAATCGTATCTTTTATGCCTTTGTAGTGCGTCAGACCAAGCTGGCTTATGTCGACACGGTGGCCAAGCCTCCCCGTAATGTTGCCAGGCAACAGGCCAAACACGGCACAGGTGTGCAGATAGCAGTTCCAGTCAGGCCTTCTGATCGTTTGTCGTCTCGGCCCACATCCTCCCCGAGCATCAGTGCCAGCATCAGTACCAGCATCAGTGCCAGCGTCAGTCGGCCACCCTCGACTGCAGTACCTAAGAGTGAGTACTGCAGATAGTGTAGTTTTCTCCCTTGGAGGCAACACATACATGCAGCTGATCTCAGTACAAAGCTTCAATATGAAAGTTGAACAGCTTAATTTAAACATCACTGAATGGAAGCAATAAATCACTTCAGGTAGTTAGAGCATGCTTTTAAAACTTTATTTCTGTGTACATATTTACATGTGTACCACATCGTTAGGAACTTCTTATAAAATCACGGTATCTAGCAAAAAAAGTTTTATTTGCATCTCTTTGACGAAAAGGATGCTTGAATACGATAAGCTTCCATTAATTTGACTCCTGTTAGTTCAATTTTTCAAAAAATGAATCCAATCCCAGTTGAAGGACCTGGCCACTGCCCATGCATTTATATGGGCCAAAACTTTTGTTTTTATGATCCTAAAATTGGCTTTCGCCAGATAACTCAAACTTGTCCAGTCAGCACGCACATGCCAGGCTCAAATGGTGTCCCTGACAGTGACCCCTTTAGTGGCAGCGTCTGTCTCAGCAGAGCTTAGGTGACAGTGAATGTATTGAACACATGTCATCTCTCGTCCAAAACGCCTTTTTTAAGCCTACTGTAGAAAGATTTTCAAGCAATAACAGTACCTCACAATGTTTGATTATGATATTTACCCACTTCTAATGTGCGCTGTTTTTATTAGAAAATTGAACCAAAAGTTGCCTGTGCAGTGCAATTGGGTACAAGACCGAAATCGTCTTTGCTCGTCTTTGCAATGTTTGTGTGCTTTGCCACATAACATATTGCGGCAAAGCTGACTTTAAGAAATTGTCTGATGAAGCTGATTTTGGGAAACCGGCCCCCATTGTTTAACACTTTTTCTTGCTAAAAACTCAGATGCACGTTAGGCTACTACTTTGTTTAAGAGTTTTAATGTTATTTATACATTAGTTTACTACTTTGGTCCCATAGAAAGTGGGCGCACATTTTTATTGGGGTGTGTGTTAGAATCAGGCAAATACTGCCAAATGAATCAGCAGTGTGTTTTGGTGCTTCTTCTGCATCTCGTTTAATTCGACCTGCCGGATAATTCAGTCAGTTCCGTCCGTCTCCTTGGAACAGAAATGGACTGTATTACTCGTTAAAGAAAATCAAGGGCAAAGTTTCATACCTGAATTTCATGCCCAACCAATTGTAGCCACAAGGTCATTTGGGATGTCACAAATATCACACTGTAGCGCTAATTTTGCTTACTAGGCCAGTTTTCTTAAAGAAAGGTTTTAAATGTAGTCTGTTATTAGTTCACCATGCAATGTAATTCACCAGCATTAAGAAACAGCTGGCTCACCCCAAGCAGGTGCTGTCAAAATGCATGACATACAAGCAGCTCACACAGCAATGTTATGTGCCGTCACCACCCTAACTGATGCGGCCACAAAACTAAAACACATTCTGGCGCCTACCAACGCCACCAAGCAGGGACGCTGAGGTCGACACTGTCGGCTGGCACCTTGGTGCCGGCTGCAAAAGACAACAAAAATAAAGTTCGGCGGAGCATGATCATTGCACAAGCAAAGCACATGCTTTGCTGTTCTAGAAGCCTGCTACGCTGATCCTCTTATTTTGGTGCTCCGCTGCGACACCTCAGTTTGCGACATGAATATAATGACTCCAACCCCTTGTCCATGGCTTCTGCATTCCAATGAGTGGTGCTGTTCTAAGACCTTATGGTCAGTGCTTCGTGGCATTGGCATCTGTGTGCACTTAAGTCAGGCATGAGACACATGGTACAATGCGGCTTCCAATGCAGTGTACAGCACCTCTGAAACATAGTTGCTCCAACTTTTGCAACCTTTTGCAAACTTATTGGCCGTGGTTGTTGATGCGGCTACTTTACGTTGGATTGTGTGCCGATTCATACTGTGCACCTTCTGCATAAGTCTGTGGTGGCAATACGTACCACATTGTTCTGCCAAGCATTTAATTCCACTGTCAAAGTTTGTGGAGATCAAGATACCTTTTCGCACCTCATACCCAAGCTCACATACGTGATGGTGGCCATTTGCTAAGCTTGATCTCTGGGAAACAACACCCCATCGGCAATATGACAGACATGGCCACCGTGCCAGAGCTGCTTTTTTGTGCAAACCATGCCTGTCCCTCCCAGAGACAAGAGAACCCATTTCCACAAGTTATGCAGGATTTAGGGTTCATGGCAGACTTGGTCTGCCACTAACCAGACAGATTGGGAAAATGTCAAAGTGATTTATGTAAATGTTCGTATGAAACAATTCTAGCTTTTTGCTTCCCCCCCTTTTATTTCTTTGCCTTTCAGAACCAAAGCACGCACCATTAATGCAGAAGACCCTCAAGTTTATGAAGCAGCGTTTCAAGAGGTAGTGATACCTCACACATCATCTACCCTGTACAGAACCAGAGAGAGACCTGATGTCACTGCAGCTGATGATGAACACACATTCAAAGCAGGACGACGTTGGTCTTATCTTATCACCAACCTTATGGAAAGGAATGCCTGTAAAAAAAAGAAAAGTTATTTAAAGGACATAGCATCCACACACTAAAACCTCTAATGAAGTGTGCACTGCACACATCTGGAATAGCTCTGGAAGACCTTATTCTCTGTGTTGTGCATACATTTGCTGCCATCAGTGTCGCTCAGAGTGCAGCAATGGAGCACTTTAAGCTTTTGTTATTACTTTTTTCCCTGTGAGTGTAGTAGCTTTTATTATTTAGAGCCATGAAGCATTACGAAATTGTGCCGATTCTTGAAAAAGAGGGCGGTAGATTGCATGTGCGTTTCAATATGGCCAACTTTAATGCGATGTAAATAAGCCCAACACCTGCACCTTGTGCACTAAACGACGAATTGTGCTGCCTTTTACAAGGCTAAATTGTGAATTTTTTTTTTGGATAAAACATTCATTTACGATTCTTTTATCGTCATCACCTTCCTGTGGTTCTTTACCTTTACGAGAACTTTGCAAAGCTTCCAGAAAGATGGAGTGTTCATTTCTTTAGAGAACCCTTTTCACACACAGCTCTTCTGGTGTGTATATATGTCTGTGTGCATGTATGATATATGTTGATGTGCCTGGTATGCTGAGAAGGATGCATGAAATAAACTAGAATGTGTCTGTGCCCTTTGTCCCTTTTTTCCCCGCTGGTTTATTTTTCAAGGAGGCAGACTACATGAAAGTGTGTCTGTCTTCAGTGTTGATGGGGTGTCAGAGAACTCAGTCAAGCACAATTGTTTAGACACCAAACAACAACAATAAAGAATTGAGCTTTACACAATGTGCATAAACTCACAGCGATAGCTGAACATGTGCTTCTTATGAACTGCTTTTGTGCAGTTGTTCAGCTACCATTGCTTTATGTTCAACATAAATGGTCTGCACAAGCGCTCTACACGGAGCAGTGATGAGTGCTGGAGTCCTCATTGCAGACTTTTATGTTATTAATTTTATTTTTAGGTGCCCCGGTTTTTAGAGCTTGTTTACGGTTTTCGCATCGACACGGATTATTTTATTTTTCATTTTCGGCTAGTTTAGGGCAAAACTGATTTTAAGAGAATACAAATATAGTTGGCCACTGACTTTTTGGGCCTGCACAAATATTTTGTTCTACCCACTCCAACATCAGCCTGAAATAGTAGAATCAAAGTTTGATGGAAACAAATTTTGGCTGCTGTTACATAATTATTTCATGAAAAACTGTTAACATTTTCATTTGGTGGGTGTTGCATGTCATTCTTTTGTGTGGCCATAAGGCAGTGTACCAGCGTCCCTACAGAACGGAAGTCTAGAAATTCCTTTAAATACATTCAAAATGTTGAGTGATAAAACAGTTTTTAGTATTTTACACCAACTTTTGGTATCCTTTTGGTTATGACTGCAGTAAACTATTCAAATTCTGAGGCTGGCAGGTGTGCTGTGCGAGGCCTTGTTAGAGGACCTCAACATGTGTGGTCAATGGAGGGTCCAACACCAAGTATGTCATATGTATGCAAAAAAAAAAAGAAAGAAGCTTAGAAACCCAGCTTTAGTAGAGGCAGGAGAGCATTGGTCTGTCTGCCGTGAAGTCAACTCAAGCCATCCCACCACATGGCACAAGTGAAGATAGCTCTTGGCTATGCTGGAAGGTTTTCTTAGCAAACGAAGCTCTCTATGTCATTTCAACACAAACACCGCACTTCTACAAATATATGTAAATCTAGATTTTGCACGAGGGTCAGCTCCTAAAGACCATACCAGCTGTAAACTGCGTGCACTCACATGGGTCATCAACTTCGTGCTTTGTTCTTTACCATGCACTATGCTCTGTTTCATACTCAGCATGCAATGCTGTGGGCACTACACCAGATGTGTGGTCGCCAAAATGTATCGCTCCATGCATTTCCTGGTTAAGTGGTTTAGACATGCAGCTCTGAATCACAAGAGCATTTGTTCCACCCTGCCTGGAGATTTTTATTTTTTAAAGGACTCCTCACAAGGCCTCATTGCAAGTTTTGGTCATACACTGGAAGCTGTAAAGCGCCATACAAGAAAAGGTCTACCGAAATAATTTTTTTCAAATCGGTTCATTATGGTGGAAATAGAAGAAATTAACTGTCCTCTTATCATGCCACCAGGAGGCGAGCATCACTTCCAACAAAGAGAGCGCTCTCCTTCTACCTCCAGTGGCATTTCCAAGCAGTGTTCCTTCCCTGTCTTCTTCCATACCGGAGCTGAGAGGCGTATTGTGGTGTAAGCCCCGCCTCCTTCCTTGTGGTGTTTATCCTTCCGCGTTGGATAATAAGTCATGACGAACGACAAAACACGCACTGTGAAGAAGAATGTGTACCTGTGACCGTGGCTCTCTGGCTGGGAATGCACTGCCTGGAGAGTGAAGGAGCAGCGTGTTTGCTTTAAAATTTCTGCCGCTTTTGTAGCTCTCAGCGCCTTAATACTTTGCAGACATGATTGTCAGCGCATCATGTATATGCTACGCTTGCTTGTTAAAAATGGCCAAACATATGAGGGGCCCTTCAATGAACAATTCAAACTTTGCCTAACGTGAAGTTTGTGCAGCATCTTTTAAGCATCATACTACATTTGCGAGATTGCACTTAACACCATGATGCAGGTGCAGCAAGTACAGCTCGGAAGTGAGAACAGCCATTGCTGTAGCTCAACTGTTTGTCCTTTTTTTTAATAAATGTTTTTCCTCCTCCTCACCTGCAACCAGTTGTTTTTTTTATCCGCTTTCATTTCCATTAATTTATCATTTCTTTAATTCAATTAATAAGTACAAGTAATTTCCCCTAGCTGTGCTTACTTGGCGTCTTCGTTTGTTTGTTGGCTTCTTATGATATGACTAATAAGAATTGGGCCCCTCGGATTCCTTTCTTTGAATACACGCAAAGTGCCTCGAGCGGCCAGTCGTGTTGCAATTTTGCGTGCATTTGCGAGCTTCTTTCATGCTCAGAAAAAACACTTATGTAGCATGTACTGAGCAACAGAAAGCTGCATCAGGAATGGGAGAGCCAATGGGAGAGTCCGCTCCGATGACGCCACTTTCAGCCAATGGTAGGCGCCCGTGCGATGGTGTCATACCCGGCGCCTCTCTGCGGTCTTGCCTCGCAGTGGTGCAATGCGCTTCTTTCAAGGAGGAGAAGGAGGAGGGGCGCTCATGCTCCATTGTACGAGTGCCCACCTGCTCCCGGTGGTACGGCTCCGCAGTGGTGGCAAATGCCTTCTTCAAAGGCGAAGGGGGACGATTGAGCTCCATTGTCCGAGGCCCCCTTCTAATCCCGGCGGCGCACGACCTGGGGGCTGCAAACTTGTTTGCACTTGTCTGGTGCTCCTCTGGAATGTGCTTTCCTGCTTCTGCATTCCTCAATTAGCTGTGCTGCGATTCGAAGTGGTTTGGGGAACTCGAAGTAATCGCAGGAAACAGCTCCATATCTAACAGCACTCACTTTCGTTGGCGAGGTGGTGTGTTGGCTATACGAGTATTGTGCAACCACTGCGACTATAGATCTGTATTCGTTCAGTATGAAACCATGCATAACTTGCATAACATAACCATGCATAACAGGCGTCAGGCAGGGAGATACAATCTCTCCAATGCTATTCACAGCGTGTTTACAGGATGTATTCAGAGACCTGGATTGGGAAGAATTGGGGATAAAAGTTAATGGAGAATACCTTAGTAACTTGCAATTCGCTGATGATATTGCCTTGCTTAGTAACTCAGGGGACCAATTGCAATGCATGCTCACTGACCTGGAGAGGCAAAGCAGAAGAGTGGGTCTAAAAATTAATCTGCAGAAAACTAAAGTAATGTTTAACAGTCTCGGAAGAGAACAGCAATTTACAATAGGCAGTGAGGCAGTGGAAGTCGTAAGGGAATACATCTACTTAGGGCAGGTAGTGACGGCGGATCCGGATCATGAGATGGAAATAATCAGAAGAATAAGAATGGGCTGGGGTGCGTTTGGCAGGCATTCTCAGATCATGAACAGCAGGTTGCCATTATCCCTCAAGAGAAAAGTATATAGTAGCTGTGTCTTACCAGTACTCACCTACGGGGCAGAAACGTGGAGGCTTACGAAAAGGGTTCCAGTCAAATTGAGGACGACGCAACGAGCTATGGAAAGAAGAATGATAGGTGTAACGTTAAGGGATAAGAAAAGAGCAGATTGGGTGAGGGAACAAACGCGAGTTAATGACATCTTAGTTGAGATCAAGAAAAAGAAATGGGCAGGACATGTAATGAGGAGGGAAGATAACCGATGGTCGTTAAGGGTTACGGACTGGATCCCAAGGGAAGGGAAGTGTAGCAGGGGGCGGCAGAAAGTTAGGTGGGCGGATGAGATTAAGAAGTTTGCAGGGACGGCATGGCCACAATTAGTACATGACCGGGGTTGCTGGAGAAGTATGGGAGAGGCCTTTGCCCTGCAGTGGGCATAACCAGGCTTATGATGATGATGATAACTTAATCACCAACACCTGTTGACGCATCTCCGATTATGTCCAACAGGCAAGACAGTGTGGCCATTGGTGTGGCTGTGATAAAAATTCACGTATTCAATGTGATTGCATGCATGCCTTCCGGTGGCAAATTGTCCCGATCTTCACACGTTTCTGTGCTTTCCACAAGTGCTGCTTTTGTTGTTCCCTCTGTTTGAGTAGCGTTAATCGTTTTAATCTGTCCGGTTGACCTGGTTGAACCTTCTATGAATAGAGATCGCACGGCTGGGTCAAGGTGAATGACACGCCATTGTGCGACATTTCACTGCCTTTGGGATCGGCCGATGTTTTAACATAACGGGTTGTAACATTTCGTCGGAGTTCAATTAATTGTCATGGCATTGCCATCTTCCTGCAGTAACCTTGCACTGCCATCACACAACCAAACGCTCGCCTTACATGGACACACTGCACCACCTGGATACAGTTTGCACAGTCCCAAATGGTGATGTAGCCAGCTGCCTGCAAAATGCTTTACCCCTAACTACCTGCCCCTCAAGTCAAATATCTGCCATGCAAGTGGTATATGATTTCTTGAAAGATGAGCAATATTCAACCTGTGTATGGGTGCGACTACCTGCAGGAAGTGTTGGCAGTTGGTGGCCAGTTGCATGAGGCTGAATCACGACACCAAGTGGTAGCAGGCCAGCCCCACCAAGTGCTACTGCAACACATTCTCATGCAGCTGCAGTCTAATTCTACTTGCATAGAAACAAACCACACAGCATGGCGAGTCTATCCAAATTTTTTTTTTTTTTTTTAATGAGCACAGGAAAATTTGTGGCACTATGTGTCTCGATGAAGGTGACTGTCTTTTGGAGCACTGAATGAGCAAGGAGCCGGAGCACAGCATGACAGGTCGCCAGTGACCCGAGAACCACAGCTTGCGAACTTGGCCTTGTGTGTAGCACACTGAATGTGTCAAGAGATGGAAGAGATGTCGGCACCGGAACCAGCCGCTGCAGAACCAGCAAGGGTGAGGAGGTTTCGAGGTGCGTACCGCACCAGATGAAGCGCAGACGTGGATGTGGGGAAACTTGCCAGGTGCTCCGGCGACATGTGGCCATTGGGATCTGCATCACTACAAAAGGTAGTGATGGCACCAGTCAGCATTTACAATAAGCAGAGTGCACGAGTGTGTGTGTGCAAAGGGCATTTGGATGATGAATCTTGGTATAAAGCCCAAGATTACGGATAGGATGAGATGACACATGGCTGACTATGATGTGTTTCATACATAGCAGGCAGCGCTGCGGTAGGTACGCAAGAGGTGCGATAATAAAACTCTACGAGTGTGGCAGTGCAGTTGTTCATTTGCGACACTTTCTATGGAATACCTCCTGCATATAGTGAAACTATACAACTTGTACACGGAAGGTTACATCAAATAACATATTGTTTGTGCACCTTTGTGCCTTAAGTTTGCAAGGCACATGTTTTGGTGGCAAGTGCAAGCATTGCAATGGGGCCGTTGCTTGCAGAAGCGAGTTACTTCACTCATTTGGTGATCTAAATAGGCTTAGAGCTATGATGCTTTCCATGTAATAAATACATCATATTTTGGGACCTAACAGTAGGATACTTACTATTAAACTGAATTACTTGACGCATGTCTTTCTTCCATATATGATGCACTATTTTTTGGTTGCAAATGCTAGCAATGAGAGAAGCCTTAATATCTTTGCCTGCTATGTATGAAATGAAGTGTAGCAACTGGAAACTTTACAAAGATCTTAGTTGAAAGATATGAGTGTTGAAGCTTCTAGTCAGTGACATGTTATCTTGTTTTCTGCCAGTCCATAATCTTGGGCCGTATGTTATGGCAATCATATGTCAACTGGTTCAGGCGGAACAGTTGCTGACATGATAAATTTCTGGGTGAGTGAGCATGCCGATGTGTCCTTGAACATAGAAAACAGTAATCCACACACTTACGTAGTGGTAATGAAGAAATCCATATGTTATCATTGAAGTGGCACCGTTCTGTGCGACAGAGAATGTTTCAGCTAACCCATTCACACTACCCTTATCATAATTGATAAAAGTAGTACCAGTGATAAAATCTTGCGATGCAGCATTCAACCAAAGCACACGGAACTACTCTTGTCGTAACTATTAGCGATTACACTGTAAAACGATTGAGCAGCAACATAATATTCACACATGCACCTTTGGTTCTCTTTCTGTTCAAAAGAAGAAGAAGCACAACAAAAGAAGTTTATAATGATTTCTAATTGAGCACAGCCTTACAATATGTTGCACTGTTCCTGTTTGTGTCTCCAGTATTGTTCAGATAGTGTAACTGTACTGCAAGTACTTTCGAAAATTCACTTATGTTTTGTCACTACCTCTCTATCAATATGTACTGGAGAACCATGTAGACAAGGTGCAGTGCACAACAGCTAAGTTATTTTATTTAGTATCTGTTGTCTTGTTTCCTAGTGGTAAATGTTTGATGTATTATTCTTCTGAATGGCATTCACAGCTTGTAGTACTAAGTCCGAATGCACCAGTAGATATCATAGAAGGCATCATAAAAGCACAAACACGATGAAAGATAAAAGATGCAATTGAACTTCAGCTATTTTTGTTTCAAATAGGGATGTTTGAATAGCGAGATTTTCTAAATAAGTTGAATGTAGGTATTTTCTCATTTCTAAACAAAGTGAAATATCAAGTTTGCAGGGGTTCCATTTCTAAAATGTGAGGCTTATATACATTATTTGACACAGCTATGTAATGCTGTTTGCCACTGGACATACAGGTCAACTAAAGAGCTTGTAAATGAGAACACTGCTTTGTTTTGAGTAAATTTTTGTTTTTCCAAATGAGAGCAAGTTGTATGACTGTATGAAAAAATGAGGTGCATGGTACTGTAAAGGACTTTTCTTAATTTGGTCGCAGCAAATGGGTGTGTGTTAAAATTGAGGGCGGAGTTTTTTTTTTCCCCTTTTGTTTAGTCATGGAAAACAGATGCATGTTACAATCAAGGGCGCGTTAGAGTCGAGTAAATACGGTCTTCAGAAATTTCAAATAGCGAATTCTTGCAACAAATACCAACTAAATAGTTTCTGCTACTCCATCTGTATGTGAAATTTCAAATTTTTTCGAACCCCTAGTTCCAACCTACTGATAGCGTTGTCACAAAGTGCTTGAAAATAAGTACAGTTAAATCTCATTATAACGTAGCTACACTAGACACAAATATCCCTTTGTTATATCTGCTATGTTATGCACAGATATTGGCAAGAAACAAGAGATTTACATCAATATATCCGATAATTCATTATAACCACGTTCATTACATAGAAGTTTGACGGTATAACGCAAATGGAGCAAGAGACAAGCACATGTTACGTTTGGCAAGCACACTTCCTGCAGTACTTTTGTGCTCTAAATGCTTTGTTGACACAACATTAATTGCCATCTTTGCATTCCTCGATCTCGCACACACAGAACCATTTGTGCAAAAGGAGCAACCTTTTGAATTGTTTAAAGTTCAAAAAGAATAAACTAAAAGCCAGTTATTTCATAAAACCACACTGAAACATGCTCCACACTTTATGCACCTCGCAATTCTTATTGTTTCTTTTTTACATGCCCTTGCCACTAGCAGCACTGTCTGCTAAAGCACCACTGCTGCCATATGATCACCACACGGTACCGAATACCACAATTCTGTGCCAACATCTCACCGTTCACTACTATGGCAGCCAAAGTACAGGAGTTTTCATGGAATAAGATGTGTGCACCAGTGGCTATCAAATAATGCAGCACTCCATGCTGTGACCAGTGTACTAGACAGAAGAGGTGAAAGAAGATAAAGTGTGAGCGGTGGTGCGCGGGATGTGGCACATGAGGAGAGTGCATGATGCGATGCGATGCGATTTAGACGGATCTGAAGGAGCACGGCCAGCAACAATCTTTGAATGATGTGTCCCAGTGGTGACTAGGACCAGCTAACACACGAGAAGCTACTGGTCCGCTCGGGCACCTGCCTCGTGAACTCGACAGAGCAAGTGCCTGCAGTTCCTCCAGAGAGCTGCTGATGCGACCGAGCAACACTAAGGTTTATGTGGTCGCCAGCAGTGCTGCAGGCACAATTCGCTGATTGCGGAAGTTCATTGGCCCAGGAGTCCAGCATAATTGTGCTGGCAGCACTGCTGGCAGCCATGCGAACCATAGCACCGCTCGGTCTCATCAGCAGCTCTCAGGAGGAACTGCAGGCACAAATACCAGGGTGGACTGTCAGCCACCTAGGGTTATCCCTTGGCACACCCAAGTCCTTGAGGCATGCGTCCGAGTGGACCAGAAGCTGCTTGTGCGTTGGCTGGTCCTGCTGTGTCCCATGCACAGGTGCCTAAGCGGACCAGTAGCTGACTTTGTCCCCACCGGATCACGTCATTCTGGATCGGTGCTGTTCGCACCCGTCCTTTGGACTCATCCAAAATGCACCACAGCATGTGCTCTCCTCGTGTGCAATGCCCTGCTCACCACCACCCACACTTTATCTTCTTTCACTCCGTCTTTCCAGTACATAGTCACAATGCTACATCTAGATACACGACAAACCATCAATTTTGTCTTTTAGACCTAATCTGCACTAACTGAACGGCTACTACAACTGCCATGGATGAACAGTCACTTTGGCGCATAGGTCAGCATACTCGGTCATGAGTGCACCAATTCGTACTCACTCCACACTGATTTGACAGATATGGGGTAGAGTGTGAGTGGTGAATTCGACGTGCCTTAATGGGTACAGGTGCCAGTGACTTTGCGTGGACGTGACTATGAAGAGAAGTCAGTGCTGCTTACGTGAATGCCAATAATTAGTAACAGTGAGTGAATGTGAGTATGAGCATTTTTGTGTGCTGCTAAGTGTGAATGAATGCGAGCTGAGTATGTGTGGGCACAAGTAGGAGTGCAAGTTAGTTCCAACGAGAGTGAGTAGACACGAGTGTGAACGAGTGCCCATTTATTGTACTGGACTGTACTCTGACCCTACTGACACTTTGTGTAGTACATACACACCTTGGTGAAGAACCAACACTGCCTCGAAGGTCCCAGAGGTGAACAAGTGGCTCAGCGCCACCGGAGGCAAGCACCGAGCCATCACGACTGAATGAGATGCTGTAGACTGTGTCTGTATGCCCTCGTAGCTCCTTGAGCAAGGTAGAGCTCCCCAGGTCCCATACTTTGATCCTGCGGTCCTCACCTGCATTTGGCACAGTTAGTAATGTCTGTCAGACCACAATTCCGTCGGCAGCCAACTGACTCTTGTCTACTGAAAATGTATGTGTTCAACTCTCCGATGCACAAATATTTATTTTATGATGTATAGTTTTAGCTCCAAGCATCCAAATACAACTTGACGGCAGCTAGCAACAGATTCACACACACACTTCTATTTTGTCATGTGCCCCCTACAGTTTGTACTTTTCGTTTTGAAAGAAAAGAATGCCCACTCTGTGTTTTCTGCTCTACATTTTCACACTTCTAATGGACACTTCTTCAAGGACTTAAATATTTAAGTTTAGAGCTAATGGTAGGAGGATGAACAGCATCATCACAAAGAATAGCCAGCAAGTAAATCCCCTAATACTTCTGAACGGTGGGAAACTGGTGTGAGACTCGCTTATAAAGCTTTATAAAGATTGGCATGCGTCTGTGAATTGTTTTTTTTTTTTTCATTGTTGTTGTTGCCAATGCTGTACACAACACAGAAAGAGGCAACACACAAAAAGAGGACACAACACACATCGTTGATATACTGTATTTACTTGATTTCAACGCGTCCTTGAGTGGAATGTGCACCAGAGTTTTTATGGCCAGAAATAGAAAATGCTACGCCCTTGAATGTACCTGCACCCCGATTTCCATACTCTAAAAAAAATTCCTTAATGCACTACCCTTGATTGTTCTCGCACCAGATTTTCATTGTGAGAGAAACACAGCCGCCAACCTGCGCTCGGCAGGGCAAGCCACGAACAAGTCAACAGTAGATCCTTTGCTGGCCTGTCAGAGGCATCATATATGCACTTCTTTCACATAGACTCAATCATAAACTTTTTTTCATACCAATATCAGTGCGTATACCTGTAATGAATATCAGGTATAGCACAGGCACACAGAATGAGACTTCATTATAAGATTTGACTGCACATGGACTGAACATACTTTCGTTGCAGTCAGTGTCACGCATACATCTTATTGCACTGCGCAGTAAAAACACTGTTATAATGGCCAAAATATGTGCTGTGGAGTATTCATTTTTAATCCACAACCAACATGGAATGCTCTTCTTCAGAGATGACAGAGCAGTCACTGTGGAGCACAGTGTGGTTGCATCGACACCAAGCAAAAAAAATTTAATTGTGGGGTTTTACATGCCAAAACCACAATCCGATTATGAGGCATGCCGTAGGGGGGGATTCTGGAAATTTGGACCACCTGGTGTTCTTTAACGTGCACCTAAATTTAAGTACCATGGGTGTTTCCGCATTTCGCCCCCATCGAAATGCAGCCACAGAGGCCGGGATTCGATCCCACGACCTCGTGCTTAGCAACGCAGCACCAGAGTCACTAAGCAACCACGGCGGGTCGACACCAAGCAATGCTGCGCAGAAAACGCATCGGAAATATGTTCTGTGTGGTTGCAGCTTAATTGTTTAACAACATTTTATTAAACTTCAGATTACTCAAACAGAAAAATTAAGGTCTCTCGGAGCTTGAATTAACAAGAGTCAATGCCAACAGTTTTTACGAGCGACATAAACTGAATGTGATTCACTGATGAGGGCAGTATCATGCCGGCACCAGCAGCCCATCCTCACCAGCTGAGGCGAGCAGCTGCCCGTCGGGTGAGAAGGCGAGAGCAAAGATGGTGCCCCGGTGAGCGGGTAAGCTGCGCACCACTCGGCCATCCTGCACCGACCAGAGCCGCAGGCACCGGTCGCTTGAACCTGTTGCCACGTAGTTGCTATTGGGATGGAACTTCACGCACTGTACAGGAAATCGGAAGAAGCACACAGGCACTGAACACTCAAGTGAATCTCTATGTTGCAGGTCGGCTAGGTGGTTTTGGATGATGGTAAACACCTTACACTATGTAAAATAGGAAGGACAAGTTAGACAAAGCAAACACAAGTGCACTGAACTTTCACTTACATTTATTTTCTCAAGTCCATGACATCTATAGAGCAAATCAGACGCACAAAAATAACAACAAGCTGTACAGAGAAAAACAGCTTTGTAATCGCACACATGCAGGCACTGCATAACCACAACTGCACATTACCACATTAAAGAGGCAGTAAAGTCAAGCTAAATTAATGGATTAGGCTGCTGTAATGACGAATTCGTTATGCAAAAAAGAGGTGAGGCATGCAGACAGGACACAAGAGTAGAGACTCTAATCTTTCTAATCTTTCCCTACATTGCCAAGATTGTAACTGCATGCCAGAGTTAGATGAATGCGCGATATTGTACAGGCATAAAAATGAAGATACGTGACTTATGGTAGAGGTATGGCATATCTATAATGGCGGAAGTGCGTGCGTGAGTCAGCCTTCGATTACTTTACATAAGGAAGAAATTAAGTGCCTTAACAGTTATCTCTTGCATAGACCGGCACATGTACCTGACTGACAAGTGGTGATACCATCCCTGAGCTCGCGCAGATGAGTTTTGTGTCTTTTCTTTTTTCGCTTCAGTGCTCCCGTCAGTTGATAGTCGGCGTTTGTGTTGTCCACTTCTCTACTCTTGTGTCCTGTCTGCACGCCTCACCTCTTTTTTCCATTATGAATCCTTACCAACTAGGTCAGCTTTCTGTCATTCTAAGATGAATTCGTCATTCATAGCGAGAACAAAGCTTGTGCACGTGCGAAAATCATGAAAATCAAAAATTCGTAGTGGCACCACCAATTTTGGACTATGGTACCGCTTGCGTGACTCAGCGCTGGCTGATTCACGAAGCAGCAAAGAGGAAAGCCAAGTGGGGGATTACATCAACATATCTGTTTTGGCGGGCGGGATTCAAATCGAGGAGCAGCAGAGCGACCTTCAGCAGCAATTTTTTACACAACAAAGTCATATACAGTCGCCGACTGATAATTCAAACTCTACAGAAACTGTCAAAAAGTATGAATAATCGAGAAGCCGAAATATGTGACTTGCCAGAAAATAAACGACTTTATCACAAGTGGCCAAAAAGCTTGTGAACACACTGCTGCATGCACATACACTTGCCTGCAACCGAGTCGGCTCATATTTCGACCACTGTCTTGCTGGCGATGAAGATGTTTAAAAGTTCAGTCAATGCATGCATCAAATCTCCATCCCTTGGTAACATAACAAAAGTCAACTGCACTGCAATAGCTGAATGATTGCAGGTTACTTTGAAATGGTCATTGTTTGTTGAATGCCACCCTCCTTGGCGCGAACATCGTGGGTGAAGTTGGCGCTACTTGAAGCTGCTCGATGATACTGACCGACGAAAATTCAAGAGTAATCAAGGAAGTCGCCCTTAGGACTAAGGCACTATTCAAAACGTAAACAAACAAATGCTGCATGCGCAGCACCCGCATGACGAATTGCAGATTGTAGAGGATGCAGCCTTTAAAATTTGGCAGCTTGGCTTGGCTTTTTCCGTGCTTTGGATGCAGTCGGCGACTACTGGATTGACTAGACTTCGCAAGTTTTGCTTTCGAGAAGGTGCCGGCAACATATGAAAGCAAAAATATTGCTTTTTTTTACTTGACTCGGTGGCCAAATTAGCATGCGGTTATGCAGGCAGAGTCCGAATGATCAAACAGCAAGCTGAAAGTTGTTGAAATAATTAAGCTTGTCCAAATTTTTGATTGGTGACTGTATTGGCACACAAAGAAGACGACAGACTTCTAGACAAATAATGATTCAATTTAACTTGGCTTATTATTTTCCTTTAGTGTCTCTTTAAACAGATACATCTAAAAATTTCAAATGTTTTCATAGCCTAGGTATGGCTATGACCAGCTAGTCATAGACCTATGCAAGCTATAGATCTACACATAGAACTATGCAAACTTATGTAACCTGGAATAATAGTGAAATCCTTACGTCAACGTCCATGTTGTGGCCAGCTAGTATCCTGAGTGGATACGTCCTTTCAAGCGTCCAAATCTTTGCTGTGCTGTCTTTTGATGCCGTGGCAAAGTATAACCCCAGGGGCCTGCATGCATCACACAGCTACAATGAAATGCTGAAGCACCACACAAAATATAAATACTCATACACAAGCTGCAGCCTAAACAAACAAACATGTCGCAGATGCTCCACAACATATAAACAGGCAGATTCTATACCACATGGAAAAAGTTTCCTTAATTAACCTAGCGTGTCTGAGATACCCGTGATTGAAACTAGCACAAAAAATCACAATCATGAGAAAAGAAACGACGACAATCCCAAAGCCACAAGGTGCTTTTATAATGCTCGTGGATAATGTCTTAAAAGGACTCCACTGACCATTTTATTCTTTTAACTTAATTGCTGTGAACAACAATTATGAGTCTTCAGCTCCTGGATGCATAAACAAAAATCCATGTGACTTATAGAATAACCGCCTGGTATTCCAGGAAAGCTTCCAAGAGGGCTCCAGCGCCAAAAGGAAGAATTTCTGGAAAATCCTGGACAACGCTATGTCTCCCCTACAATTTGAAGAACCATGCAGCTTGCATGTACAGTTGAACCCAGATCTATCGAACTCTCAAAAGAACGCCTATAAGTTCGATATAGAGCATATTTAGATATAAGCCTGCTAAAGATTTGGATGTCATAAAAGCACATACCATTTATAAAATCGCTTTATTGATGAAACTAGCTTAGTTTCCCATGAAATAGTCTGGTATTTCTTCTGCTTGGGCAATTTCACTGCCTGCGACGCACGCACTTCTCAACATTGTCTAAAGAGTCATAGCAGCTGAGGCCGCAACCTTCCGCATTCTCGCAGAAGCACTGGACTAGTGCGAGTGCACCAATAACCTCGGAGGATATGGGCAAAGAATCGTCATTGCTTTCCTCATTGTGCCCACTTTCACTTGTGCTCTGTATGATGTCAGCAATGTAGTCTCTGTTTTCGAGCTCTCCCATGGTCGCGACACCATCATCTGCACTCACAAACTCATCAACCACTGATTCGTCAACAGCTTCCGGAAATTCTGGCAGTTCGCTCCAAACTTCGGCAACACCGGCAACGGCTTCGTCGCATTCATCAGAATTTACAGTCATCACCGAGCACGCGGAGGCCGGCATGTCTGAAGCAATTTCGGATGAACCACTTGAACACAGCCATGGGTACACCTCGGGTGCCGTGGGCACCGGGTCGTGAGTTTGGCCGCTTTAGCCCTAATCTCCCCCTTATTCTTCAAGATTGTGCTGAGAGTGCTCCTCGGAATCTTGCACGCTGCAGGGACATCTGACTTCTCACCGCGTTCGATCCGATTTATGATTTCGAGCTTCACAACGAAAGGCAAATTCTGCCGCTTCATCACGGCAACACTGCGGGAGAAGGCCCACAAGGTGCAAACACAATGAACCAGAAAAACAGCGAGAGAACTCGCACTTTCGCCATCTTGCACGACGAGGGCACAAGAGCCTCTGACTGGCTGTCTGAGCAAGCGCTGCAGGTGGGCCAGGATCATTTTTTGCAGGGGAGCGTCAACGGCTCGCCCGAGGTAGCGCAGTCACGGTAGGGAGAGCGGTTGGATGGAGCCGCGCCGCTGGGTTTCTCTGCCACCACGAGGGAAAGCCAACTTCTGGAGGCATTTTGCACCGCTTGACGTTCTATATATCGGGAGTCGCTGCTATTTTTCTTCGATGTAAGCATAATTTTTCATATATATACTCATTGTAACTATACCGTGTTCAGAAATTGTTCAATATATAGAATAATTCGGTGTAAACGAGTTTGATATAGTTGGGTTTGACTGTACAGCCACAGATGCATGACATCCACAGTGCCATTCATTTGCAAGCAGGACATGCACAACATGCCTAGTTAGCTAGCTATCCACAAGTTCCTTTATGGAGTGCACCTTTCTACCCTTCTTTCTCTTGCTCTCTCTTTTTGTTTTCTCTGCACAAACCTGCAAATATTGCAGAAAGGATGCGTAGCATAATGCAAATGCTGGCAGAGTGAAAAAAAAGAGTGCGCTGCAGTGTATAAGCACCAAAGTCGCAGGAACCATGTCTCGATCAGTGCTGTGGTATGGGTATCAGACAAGCCTGACAGATAACCATAAGTATTTATCAGTGCCCAATGCAATTTATTACCTGTTTTCTTGTGTAAAGCAGCCATGGCCTAGCGATTAGAATTCTTGACTTCAAATTTCAGGGTTGCTGGTTTAAGCATAGATTTGATATATTTCTTCGACACAACGTCATGCCGTGCATGAACCAAATCATGTCAAACGAACGAACATCATCAGCCCTGTTCCCAGTTCATAGTCACTGTTCGCAGTAAAGAAGAAAATGCAGAAGTGATATATTTTGTTCCTTTACGTTACGAGAGAAAAATAGCAGGACAAATTTGATTAGAAATACATTTGGCATAATATAGCAGTGCCGCCACAATACAGTTTAAAAAATTCGCAGCCACAGGCATTAGAAACAATTTCCAACAAACTTCTGCAAGATGGGCAGTTTCCCCCTCAAAAGCAGTTTTTATATTAAGCCCACATGGCCACAATGAAGTTGGCAGGTTGGCAGCTATGTACACCCGGCCGCAAAATTTTATGGACCACAGAAACTGAGAAAACGCTTAACTCCTTCCTTACCATGCCTATTCAAATTGATGTTTCAGATCACCAATTTTGACAAGTTGGAGCCATTTCTTCTCCACTTAAGGCCATCCAGTAGTTATTACAAGCACTGCACTTTCAGAATCAGTAGAAATTTTCGCACCCCATCGATGATATGATTTTTGACGGACCTTTTTTGCAAACCAATGTACGTATGTTGTAGCGAAAAGAGCCATGACTGTCACCTCCTGCTGCGCTCAAGGAGAAAGCATGCCACTCACGATTATGTTGCACTACCATCAAAATTTTGTAATCAAATGACTCCCATCGAGACAAGAATTAAATTATATCGCCAACTTTGCCATCCAACAGTGCTAAGCAGGGATAATTAACCAAAATTACGCCAGCTGTTCATTAGTGAGCTTTGGTTTGGAGCCCGAGATGTTTTTTCCACCAAAGTGTACTTCTGAAGGTCCACCGCAGGTCCAACATGTGGACCTGGCATTTTCAACCAGTTTCCAAGAGTTTAGGTTTCACTTCGTAAAATCCCGGCAAGGGGCGCTGCCAGTGTCACTGCGCAGTTATTGAAAGCCACTGCCATGGCATCATCCTATGCGGCTGCGTCACGAGAAAAGCATTGTGCTCAAAACTATGCTTCAATTTAGTGATGAGGGCTCGAGTTATTACTCCGAAGATGACAGCAAAGCAGATTCAAGCTCCGATGGCGACAGTGTTTCGAGTCAGCACGAGACATCCGCAGCTGTTCACTGGTGAGTTTCCTCTACGGCCTTGAGCCGTCTCCTTCCTTGTGCACGCTTATCCGCCAGTTTTTTGCACAACCTGAGAGCTCTACTGATTATCTTCAGGTGCATACTTCATACTGAAAAAGTTTGTGTGGATGCACGAGGACAATGCTGAGAAAAGACAGGGACGGGTGTTCGTCCCTGTCTTTTCTCACCATTGTCCTCGTGTCTCCGTGCAAACTTTTTCAGTATGCATTTCAAGCAACTAGCCCAACTATGTGCTCTCCTAAGTGCATACTTCACTTGGTTATGATGTACTGCAATTGGCAGCAAAGAAACTTCCGTCCCTGTCTTTTCTCGGCCTTGTCCTCGTGTCTCCGCACAAACTTTTTCAGTATGCATTTCAAGCAACTAGCCCAATTATAAGCTCTCTTAAGTGCATACTTCACTTGGTTATGATGTACTGCCATTGGCAGCAAAGAAACGTCCATTCAAACCAAGAAGTCCGCCCATAGCACACCTCGGCCCAGCACTACGGATCAGCGCAAGACAGTTTATAACAGCATGGGATTTCTTTCTACTCTTCTCTGCAGAGGTGATAAAGGCAATCTGCAAAAATGCAAACAGATATGCTTGGATGCATAATCTTGTAGTTGCCCAGCTACGCTGAGAGCGATCTGTCCTGGAAAAGGAGCATGACTCTACACAAACTGGTGAAGTATGTTCCTTGGACTTTCCATTGGACCATCTACAGAAGATGCCGAAAAGGCAGAACTGCAAAATGTGTTACGAGGATTGCAAAGCTGAACAAAAACCAGACGTTTTGTGGGAAAAGTGCGGAGTTCACCTATGCTTCACAAAATCAAGGAACTGCTTCACTGCACGTCATGAGTGACGAACTGGTCTCAGTTTCCTTTTTGTATCCATAGAACGGCAGTGTAATGAGCATTTATTTTTTCTGAGACTATTCCTGTGTTAATTATTTTTGAAATGTATATTCTGAATTTCCTTTGATATTAATGTTTTTGTAGATATCATGTTTCTTTATTGTTGTCTTTATCAACTGGCAGTGAAAAATGGCGCTTTCTAGAATTTTCATGTTGTACCGAATAAATTTTTTTATTTGGCAACGTGTGTTCTTGGAAAGAGAATTTCATTATGCACAATATGCTATGCTGCAATGTGTGCTGAGATATTATTTGTGGCGGTAAATAATTTCTTTTCCGAGATATACAAAATAAACAACCCGTTTTTCGTGCGGTAACGAAAGAGTTAATATATCAGCAGCCTCACAACAGCGCCTGGTGTTTGCATTTCCAGTCGCTGCTAGATTATGTGAACAACATAGTGATGCACTGTTTTACTGGCTACTTTTACAGGCTGCTCGAAAATTCAATGTTTTACGGGATTCTGTGGTCTGTAAAATTTTGTGGCCAGGTGTACTAACAGCGCCCTTCACTGTGAGCAATTCGAATCAAGGTAAATGAAGCTCCAAACCCTTTAAACACTGGAAAAAACACTGGCCGGCATCACAGTGTCTTAAATAATTTGCTATAATACTTGTTTCTACAAACTCGTTTTGGTACCAAGGAGGCTGGTGTGTCACAACATCAGGATACACTGGCTTACCCTGCCCTGTTCCTGCTATCACAATGGCTGCCATATGAGTATAGCCAGAAGAAAAATGCACAACAATCTTGTTCTTTCTTTCTTATAAGTAAAGTATCATGCCTAGCCTTACTGCGATGCAGCATGAGCAAATTTTGCTCTGTGTCATGACGTCGCAATACTGTCGAAATACAGTACCAGGTCTGGCATTTTAAGACCAACCTTAACATCAAATTAAGATATCTTAGAAGTGTTTGCCAACATTCATACTGGCTAAGCCTCATCCTTTCAAGTGTGGGAAGCATGTGCTAGAGTTTCTACAACTTTGAAAATATGGGCCAGAGCTACTTTATTTCACAAGACCCTGCAACCCCACACTCAATGGCACCACGCCTCAGTTGCAGCCAAGACAGCACAAGTGCTAAATTTACGCATTTCTATAGTGCCAACAGAGAACAGATCAACAAAGCGAGCATGAAATGATCTAGCATTGCTTTGCAGAATCAAATTAAACACAGTGTGAAATAAGCACAAGGAGAAGCCACAAAAGAGCTGTAACATTCAAATGGTTCGGCTCCATGTTTCAAGAGCACTTGCTCCTGGTCCAAAATGTTTCAAAAAAAAAAAAAAAACAGCAGCATCAGTAACTGAGCAAGTGAAAAGCTCTGGGACAGGTGAAGCAAAATTTCAAATCCAGAAGGAAAGACCTGCCATACCCAATGTCAATGTCCCAGACAGGATATGAATGACCTCGGTAAATGGCAACATTGCTGTGCGTTTTTAAGCTCCATGCTCGCACTGCAAAAGAAGAAATAAAAACTATATGAAAAAAGAAACTTTGCAAATACTGCCTTTTGTGTCTACCAGTATGCTAAGTGTATTGTATCAATAAATTTATTTCTTATACAGGGTGTCCCAGCTAACTTTAGCCAGAGTTTAAAGATATGCGAGTGCCATGTAACTGGACAGAACCAAGGTAATGTTGTTTGCCGTCGCTTGAAGATACTCAGATGATTTTTTAAATTCTACCTAATTACATAATTAGTCCTAATTAATTGATCAACTTCTCAAGTATTATAATTATGTGAAAAGTGTCAATGAGAAAATTGTAGAAAAACTCCCAATAAAGCTTTCTGTTGCTCAATACGTGCTACAGAAAAGTGTTTCTCCGAGCGTGAAAGAAGCCCACAAATACACATAAAATTGCCGCGCGACTGGCCACTCTAGGCACTCTGCGTGTATTCACGGGCTTCTTTCACGCTCTGAAAAACGTTTTTATGTAGCACGTGTTGAGCAACAGAAAGCTGTATCGGGAGTTTTTCATGTCGATCTACAATATTTTCATTCGCACTTTTCATATAATTATAATATTTGAGACATTGATTAATTAATTATGACTAGTTATGTAATTAGGTAGCATGAAAAAATTTATCTGAGAATCTCCAAGTGACAGCAAACAACATTACCTTGGTTCTGTCCAGCTTCGTGGCATTCGCATATTTTTTAAACTCTAGCTAATGTTAGCTGGGACACCCTGTGTAGCGCCTGCAAGGACAAAAAGCCAGAACCCCACAAATGCCAAGACAAGAACACCAAAGACAAACACTAAGTCAGTTTAGATTGCTGAAGCATTCTTTCAAAACTATATTTACTTTAATTTTGTGGCAATAGGTTGTTTATTAAAAGACAAAGTCAAGGTCAAAGTTTCCTTTCTTGAATTTTGCATCGGAACCTCAGTGCCAGCATATCAGTGTGACCTCGTGTATTTCAAAGTACGTTTGTATATGGGCCATTGTGGGCTCGGTAAATGTTCTTGAAACTTTCCGAGTTAAAGGGACACTAAAGCGAAACAATAAATCAGTTTAGACTAATGAAGCATTGTTTGAGGACCCTGCAGGCAGTCATTTAAAAAAATAGTTTGATTATTAGATGAGAAAATGAAGATCTAAGTATCAGTATTCGAATTTCGCGCCGAAACCCCAGCGCCGGTACGTCAGCGTGACGTCAGGGATTCCAAAGTATGTTTTCGGATTTGGGCTGCGTTGGCTGAATAAAGGTTCCCGAAACTTGCCATGTTTAATTTTTGGTTCCTTTAGAGCACAATGTAGTCAATCTGTACCGCTATATATAATTAGTAGGCCCTAGAAGATGCCATCAAAATCCAAGACGTCACAGCCCCCAGGTGCGGGAACTTATGTAGGCGTCGCCACCCGTATTTCGTTCTTGCGCTTTTTCTGGCTTACCAAACGTCTTATCGTTGTAAAAGTGGTGGTTTTGGTGTTGTAGAACGGTAATTTACTGATGCAGAAGAAATCGTTTTCCCCTTTAGTGTTCCTTTTAAGTATTCGGCTCTTCTAGAATTCACTCTGTATTTACTAATAAGCAATTAACTATGGACATCAAAATCTATGACATCACGTTGAGCTGGTGCAGAAGCTTCAAGCTGGTGGCGACACCACGTTTTTGTTTTTGCACCTTTACAGGGTTGCCAAGCCTCTATTCAGGGTAAGAGTGGCTTTCTTTGTGTTGTGATAACTTTTCTCTCTAGTGTCCCCTAAAAATTCACGCAGGCTGAAACTGATAGATGCAATGGCATGCTCACACAGCCAAGTTTTGGTCACGCTTTTCGGTTCCAAGCTACACACTCGGACAACTAGAGAATTAAATCTTAAATTGTGGAGTTTTGCGTGCCAAAACCACAATCTGATTATGAGGCACGCTGCAGTGAGGGACTCTGGATTAATTTTGACCACCTGGGGTTCTTTAACGTGTACCTAAATCTAAGTACACAAGTGTTTTTGCATTTCACTCCCAGCAAAATGCGGCTGCTGAGGCTGGGATTTGATCCTGCGACCTTGTGCTTAGCAGCACAACACCAAAGCCACCAAGCAACTACGGCAAGTCGAACTTGAGAATTCTATTGTTTTTCAGCATCCACAGAAGCCAAACAAATGGTCTCATGCTTTACAGTTGGCTACAAGAAAAAATCTCTATTTCTGTTTCATCAAAGTACAGTAGGGCTAGCTGAGGCTAAGGTTGTCACATGGCTGGTTTTCCAACGACACAGCCATTTCTTTTCTTTTTTTCTGATGATGTTCGAACCCTACACTAGCCTTCCATTTCCCAGTATGATAGTTTATGAGAAAATATTCCAAAAGCCAGGGGAACTCATGCTTCAAAGTGTTGTTTACACTGGCTTTACTCAACAAAGTATAACAAAAACATAGACGTTTCGCCACCTATGCGGGTGGCATCGTCAGTACACAAGTACTGTGTACTGACGATGCCACCCGCATAGGTGGCGAAACGTCTATGTTTTTGTTATACTTTGTTGAGTAAAGCCAGTGTAAACAACACTTTGAAGCATGATAGTTTATATTACTTTTATGACTGCTATGTTGTTTTGTGGTAAAATTATGCGAATGTATTTGTCCCTAAATTAGCACATTATAAGCTGCATCGCAAACACTCTGTTGGGTGTTCATACATTGTAGACAACTGTCAAGTCACAAGTGCATTTGCTAGTTCATTCAACTTTTCACCACTGCGTTGCATGACAGAACTCTTCACCCTTTAACTTCTTTTTTTTTCTCTTCTGAGCTTTCTCTGACAAGTCCAAACACATCCTCTGCATCTCGCCAATACATGTCCTCGGTAATCTACCATTGCCAGTGCTTATCTTGCCAGCTGACATGACCAGTTCGGGCCACATAAGTGAAACAGACACACACTGCTCAATCTCCATTCCCCACACAACCCCACCTACATGACTGACAAGTGTACCAAATTTTATATTGCGACTTCGAGTAAACATTAATTATATGAAGCTTGTAATTGGTGCATTGCCAATTTATTTTGCTCCATATATTTTGTTTGTATATTTGCTCACAATGCTCTTCACAAAAACAACCCCCGACCCCCCTGGTTTCTTGGCAAAGATGGGAACCCTGGTTGATGCACAGCTGTCAATGTGCGTGGTACAAAAGGCATACTTTTCTTTCTTTCTCTCTTGAACTATACACTTTTACAACTGCACGCCAACCAGCCCAACACCATACTTTCCTGAAACAGAAAGAGCTTTTTCTTGTAATCTTTGGCCCACTATCTTTTCCAACCCATGAGTCATGACCTATAACCCATGCCCCACATCCCATAAACGTTCTTCCTTACTTCAGGCACGTAAGCTATAAACAATTTGTAACCCTGTGTTGGTCACACGTAGTACTACTGCAGATCGAGAAGCTCAATCCTGAGCCTTGTGCCCATGCGACACAAGAATTCAGCAATCTCACCAATCCTGCTTCCCACAAATGTTTCGGTGCCACTAGTGCATCTCACATTTACATACATAGGGAAGGCAAATATGCAGCAAGACATAATTCACAAGCCACATTAACAACATTCGATACACACTGTAATTAAGAGCGTGACTTGAATCAGAAAATCCACACCTGGCACTGTGGTTCTGGCTTGGCAGGAACTTATTTTTTCTCCTCCTCCTTCTAACGCTACAAATGAGCCCCATCCTGATGGTGAAATTTAGACACCATCTGTGCCCCATACAAAGCTACCACTAGTGGAAACCATCCACTTACCTGTGGTGTCTTCGGAGCACGACAGCATCAGCTCTTTTCCAGGCAGAAAGTCAAGGCCATACACAGGTCCGCTGTGGCCTCGCAGCAATTTGCTGTCACTGGCAAAGTGAAACAAAACACTTTCTTCAGGCAACCCCAACGACAAGTCCCCATAAACCAAATACCTGTGTGCAAAGGAACAATTAGTCGGGAACTTTATTTCTTACATGAAACTGCCCACCTAACTCGGTAGACCAGTGGCTATGTGTTGCACTGCTGTGGGTTCGATCTCGGCCGCAGCGGCTGCATTTCGATTGGGGGCGATATGCAAGAATGCCCGTGTGCTTAGGTTTAGGTACACATTAAAGAACCCCAGGCGTTTAAAATTATTAATCTGGAGTTCCACACTACAGTGTGCCTCATAATAAGATCCTGGCTTTGGCACATACAACCCTGTAATTAATTTTCTGATGAAACTGCCATTACAACTTCATTTACAATATTTCAAGAACTGATATTTCTAATGCAACTCAAAGATTTAACTGTCCTATATTGCATATATGCATATATTGAGGCCAGCTATTGGTATAAGGCTTCATTTAAATCAACCAATTTAAACATTCTGGCCTCCCAGCGCAGAGCAATGCGGCCAAATGTGGCTGGTGTGAAGACATTTGCAGGCTTAAGTAGCCATGACAATACTTGATATTGCCACTATGAGATGCTCCTATAGACCCAGCTGCATTAGATTGTGCGTATTCATGGGGGCTCTCTATTCTCCGCTCTTCTGCAAAGTATCTCCAACTTTATAATATGTAGCTGTGTTCATAAAGCCAAGATGCAAGGAACAGATTTGTTTCCCTGTTGCATCTTTTCACAAGAACTCATAATTCTGTTCTAGGTTATTCAACTTGCGATGACTCAAACAAACATACATGGTCCTCAGGACTTTGAGTGAACACCAATTAACTGCACATTAAAAAGTCTGCTTCAACATAAAGTGCACGATAATGACGATGGTCTATCAGCGTTCCCCTTTATATTGGGTGTCAATGAGAGTATAGACCAGGGACTCGTAAGAAGAATCAGGTAAAAAAAAGAACATAAAGGTACACGAAACCTCGAAAGTAATAAATAATGAGAAAACAAACAAACACTTTTCAGGGTGGCCAGACAAGACATAGTATTAAAGAACCACAAAAGAATTTGTAATATTTCGAACACCTTAACTGTCACCTTGGCCTCAAGAATTGCAACATTGTTGCAAATGAGAAAAATGGCAAGATAGCACTGGGGGGCCATGGTGATAGTGATACACAGTCTACATGGAAGCTTTGATCTCAATGTGGTGTCTACAGCAGGCACCACTGTTTTTCATTCCATAATTATTGGTCAAACTTGTTGCGGGATTCAGTTCATACATGCCTATTGACAAGATTCTATCAATGGGGATTGTTCTAAATATTTGTGAAGTGTTTTTACTGCTAAAATGTAAAATGTCAATCTAATGAAATTCACAACTCTAAACAGTTTCTCGGGGCAAGTACAACTTCATTATCAAGGTTTAACGGTATCTAAATCATGGCAAATTATTTGCAATGCATACACATCCACACATTCTAAAACTATAAAACAATGATGAACTCCTAAATGTGCTCTGTAGCACTTTTTGACTAAGGCCAATTTCTTTAGACATCACGACTAGGTGGATCAAAACATCAAAGACATCAAAACTAGGTGGATCTCATGTATGATGATGATGATGATCTTTATTGGCATCCCTTTTGAAATGGGACAGTGACGAATAATCACCTGGCGTGCTTGAGCTATACTAGACACAGAGCAGCACAATATGACAGAGACCAAGAATATGAAGACACATACACAGTGCTAGCTTTTGACTAAACATTTAATTTGATCACACATGTTATTTATGCAATGACAGTGCATCAAAAATAAATCCAAAGAGACAAACATATAAATATACAGTACAGAACACACACATGGCGTCACTGCAATCACATCACACTTGGTCATTTCAAGGTGATGATTTTAGATATATCTTTTCTTTCTCCTATAAGGCCAAAAATGGAAAGCTCAAAGATTTTTCTTTCATTTTGCCCATTTCATGTGCTTAAATTATCCTGCATGTCGTTCTACCCTGGGCCCTGCTAGAATGGTTATGTTTTAGTAGACTGGGACGCGGTCGCAATTTTAACAGTGGATTCCTAGATGGCCTGACTGTGTTTTTTCGACACTGGCCTGTTTGACCTATGTACACACTATTACATGACAAGGTGTAGAATATACAATGCCTTGAATGCAATGCACATGTTTTCCACGGTGCTTTATGGCACAATCAGGCTTCTCTCTCCTGGCTGCATTAACCTTTTTGCAAAGCCCTTGCAACTGTTCAGGAGCCTAAAAAACTACGTCCACACCGCACTTTCTCACTATCCTATGTAAGTTATACAAAATCATGTGCATGTATGAAACTACGGACACCTTTCTTGCTTTAGTACTGTTGGTCTCCGCACTGAATTTTGCCCTACACTTCCTACTCACATTTTCAGCTACGGTTGTCAAAAGAATCAGACGATAGCCCGAGTCACTAAGACGTTTTGCCTGGGCTCACAAGCTTGTTTCAAGCTTATGCTGACAGACTTCATCAGCAAAATTCGCAAACATGAACTTATCACGACGCGTTTTGCCACATAAACGATTTTTAGTATTCCCTTCCTCAGACCAAATTAATATCATTTGGCCAAAGGTATTGACAGAACGGGAGCAGTTAAATTTCAATATATTGTCAGGGTATCATGCGAGCTGTTTTGGGAGCACCTTTTCTTTTCTGTCAACTCGACCTATGTGACGTGGAATGGGGACATTATGAGACCCCAAAAAAAAAAAAAAAACAGAGTAGGTACAGGATCATGCATCACTCCATGCTTGAGTGATCAGTTTTTAGCAAAGCGTAACGAAGCCCTTGACGAGTGTTTGAATCACACGGATGTTGTTGCTGTGTTTAGATTCGTAGACGACTATTTAATTGTGACCAATAACGAAGCCAACAATTTTAACTCGGTGGTTTCAGAAACACTAGCCACGTTTACATTGGAGTTATCTTCTCTGGCGCTGATGCATGAAATGCTTAAGACAACTTCATAAGATTTTTGGACTTAGGGCTGTATTTTTTGTCAAGACACATGTGCTGGAGCTATGAACCTAGAGGCAATAAGCTTGTACTTCTGTTTACTTCCGCCCACTCGAAATTGTTAAAATGCACCGTGATAAGTTCGGGTTTCCAAAATTTACTGATGAAATCTTGTCAGCATAAGCTTGAAATAAGCTAGTGGGCCCAGACAAAACGTCTAAGTGGCTCAGGCTATCCTCTGATCCTGTTGACCACCGTAGCTGAAAATGTGAGTAGGAAGTGTAGGGCAAACTTCAGTAAGCAGACCAACAGTACTAAAGCAAACAAGGTGGCCGTAGTTCCATACATGCACATGATTTTGCATAATTTGCTAAGAATAGGGAGATGGTTCGGTGCAGACGTAATTTCTTCTGCTCCTGAACGGTTGCAAGGGCTTTGCAGAAAAAGGCTAATGCGGACAGGAGGGAGCAGCCTGATTGTGCCATACAGCACCGTGGAAAACACGTGGATTGCATTCAAGGCGTTGTACTTTTGTCATGTAAGAGCGTATACATAGGTCAAACAGGCCGGTGCCTTAACCAGAGACTCGAAGAACACCAGTACAATGTCGAAAAAGCGGTGTCAGGCCATCTAGGAATCCACTACCGGAATTGCGGCTGCGTCCCAGTCTATAAACACAACCATTATAAATAGGGCCAAAGACAGAACGACATGCGAGATAAACAAAGCATACGAATTCGACAAAATGAAATAATCATGTGCGACCTTTTTAGCTTTGACCTTATCGGAGAAAGAGAAGAGGTATATAAAATCACTGCCTTGAAATAACCAGGTGCGATATGATTATAGTGATGGCACATGTGGGTTCTGTACTGCATCTTTATCTATCTCCTTCGTTTTATTTTCGATCCGCTGTCATTGTATAAACAACAAGTGCGATCAAATAAAATGTTTAGTTGAAAGTTAGCGCTGAGCATGTGTCTTCCTATTCTTGGTCTCTGTCATACTGTGCGGCTTCGTGTCTATTATGAATCCAAACCAACTAGCCCGGCAATGTGTCGTAGCTGCTTGAGCTAACCAGGTTTTAACTACACCTATTGCAGTCTAGCATTTTGCTTATCTCGCCCCTCCTTGATCTTTCCACTCTTCATTAAAACCTCTATCTCTATATTGTAGTTACCTGTAGATCTGTAACCAACCCAGCTCTATCGATCTCTTCGCTACTTTTTTTTGTTACCTATACAGTAAAACCTCACTACAACAAAGCTGAAGAGGGAGGCAGAACTACTTCGTTAAACCCATTACTCTGTTATATCATCTGTTGCTTGTACTGCACTACGACTCCCTTAGATGATCTCAAGGGAAATTTTTCTTACTTCGTTGTATTCCATTTCGTTATAACAAGGTTTGGCTGTACACTAATTATTTCTTGCTTATCCCTACCACTAACCAGTTAATGCTCCCATCCACTTTGAATCCCAATGCTTCTGGAAGGTGGACGTCCCCTACGGTTCTTGCAGGGTTAATGTCTAGGTACTCCATTACCATGTGCTGAGCTGTCTTTTGATTTTTGCTGCAGCAGAGACATTCCTCATCCTGCCACAAATATTTGCTCTGGTATGCTTTTGTCCTCAGGCAGCCAGCTGAGGTCCCAAATAGCAACCCATTGATTGCCCTTTGTGTTATCCTACAAATTTTCGCTCCCGATTTCTTTGTATAGTAAGGGAGTGTGCTACCATATTATGGCAGAGAACAATAGTGCCACTGTGCTGACACTATGGCTTCCAAGATCCGGTGTTGCAATGGATCAATCTACAGTAGGCTGCACATGAAGAATGTTGTGACAAGTGCTTCCAAAACCAGCATGTACACATATGCCAGCAAATCACTTCGTTGTAGACTCTCTCTCCTTCATTATAATTTGTACAATGTGAATGATGTGTGTAGAGTGGTCAAACGCATGATCTAACAGCACCTTTGTTCTTAGTGCCCTTTCTCATGACTGATGGGGACCAAATTAGCCGATTGACCTTTCTAGATAAGTTTTACTATATACAGCGTATTCATGTCCCTGGCTTCGCCTCACTGAAGCATGACTTCCTTGTCATTGAAACTCCTCAACCTCATTTTCGTAAAGTGTGAGTGATAACCACATCTGGAAGGACCAACTGGCCCATTTCGTTAATAGTTCATTGCGTTGGAAGCCAACACTCAACATTGGAGCAGGGGTGACAAGGAGGAACTTTGGATAGATCAGAAAAATGCTTGATTATTATTTTTACTTTACTCTAAGGCGTGCCTATTTTATTTTTAAAGAATATTGGGCCAAAAACTGCCTGCGCAGTGCAATTGGGTACGAAAACAAAACCGCTCTCGCAATATTCGCATGTTTTGCTGCATAACACAAATGTATTATGGCGAAGCTGACTTTTTCTTGGTTAACAATTTTTCTTGTTAAAAATTGGCTGCGAATTAGATTTTTACTTTGTTTAGAAGCTTTAATGTAATTTCTACTTTAGTTTGCTACTTTGGACAAACACAATGTGGGCGCCTTTTTGATTTGGGATGTCAGAATCGGGCAATTACTGCCAAATGAATCAGCAGTGTTTCTTAACGTTTTTTTTTCTGCACCTTGTTTAATTTGACCTGCTGGATAATTTTATCACTTTCGCCATTCCCGTCAAAGTCGAATTAATGGGAGTCGGCTGTATCTTGAGTTGCAAGAAAAAAAAATATTTGCTTAACTGTAACTAATATTATCTAGGATCTTAAATTTTTAGTTTCCTTATAAGTAGCAGAATATTCATTTTAAAGTAAAGTATAACAACCCAAATTTATATTCACTTCATTATATCCAACAATTCGTCATATCACGTTTTGGCCGCATTTCTTAGACTGTGACACATCCCTTTCAAATGATGCATCCAAGGCTGACATAAGACAGTCTTATAGAGGGCAAACCTTTCGTCAGGGATGTCAAAGTGGTCTGTCTCATCAGCATCACAGTACAGCCTGACTTTGCTGATGTCCACATCAGGTGGATCAGTCCGGAGGGGACGCGGCAACAGACTCCAGAGCCGTATAGACGAGTCTTCGAAGCCACATGCCAGGAGGCTGCCATCTTCTACTTGTGACACTGAACTGAGCCTGTTCGTGTGCAAAATATGGCAGGATAAACTTCATCAGACAGTTTCAGAATAGGAATTTTCTATAACATTAGTTATCTAATGGTGAAACTTCACTGCGCAAAAGCAAAATAGAGTGAAACATCAATATAACAAACACTGATATAAAGGACTACAAGGATATAACAAAGTAAACAAAATGCTTCTTGCCAATGTCAGCATGTAATCAATATATGCTTATAATAAATAATAGATATACAGTTACACCTTGATATAACAAACTTCAATATAACGACATTCTCGATATAACGAAGTATTTAACTTTTCATAACCTGTCGTCGACAGAACACCATGTATTAGAACCTCAATATAATGAAGTGTGTTCGTATGCCATTTCAATATAATGACATTTCACTGCCACCATAAAGGAATGCCAAGACAATATATGGAAACTTCTGCCGATGCTGATGGTCAAATGATTTAATTACAAGGGGCTATTTGCAAACGCACCTCTCAAATTATGTGCCGCGTGACAAGAGTGACCACTGAAGTGGAGCAGCTTCGTGTTATGTATATCAAGCCCAAATATGACAAGATCCTATCGCGCCCCGCGAACTGTGTGCTTTAGGTGCGAGTGAAAGTGCGCGAGGGTAAGAGAAGAAAGATGGTGGCTTCACGAGTGCTGCCTTCCTGCACCAGCAAAGGGAAAGAGGGGGAGCGAGCTCGCAGTAGCGCAATCAAGCATGCGAGGGGGCGATAGAAAGGGAAGTGGGGGGTAAGTCTGTGCGTGTCTCGTCCGGTCCGTGGCTGCACATGGCTGTAAGTGCGGCCGAGTGCATACGCAGTCACGCACCCTGCTTTACAGGTAATCTGCCGCGTATGCAAGAAGTGGGCATGTCGAGACGTCGTGGCATCATGTAAGCATTCTTATCGCGCGTTTACTATTGAAAGTTGCGTAATTTCGAGTTTGGGTGACCCACTGGAGCAAGAGGCAGATGAAGCATTCGCTCAAAACTGCTGGCGCTTTTCCTGATAGCGTTGTCCCAGTGTGGGCAACACTATCAGCTGCAGGGGCGGAGTGCATGTGAAAGCATGGCTGGCTTCGCTTAATTCGTACCACCAAAAAGATATCATCGAGGCATGTGCTTGAAACCGTATCAATCATTGCTGACTCCCAAATTTATCAAAATGAATTGTTTTTCTCATTCAAATTTGCTTTTCTTCGGTTGCTTGATAATTCAGAAAATTCTGCAGCACCTTTCCGTGTAAGAAAAATTGATCGGTGACTGTACTTATTTGCATAAAAGGTCGAATTTCAATAGAAAATTTCACTGAGGTTTCACTATATTTACGGTATCTTCATGTCAGATGTCATTATGACAAAGTTAGAATGTACAAACCAGGCTCTGGATATTCGCGACTAAAGCCAAGGTTTCAGGAATGGCCCTCGGCCACGGAACTGTGTTGTATAGCAGTATTCAGCACAGAAAATTTGTTTTGTTTTTGGGGGGGAGAAATTCGTGTTCAAGATTTGAGACACAAGGGAATCGGCCCACCCAATTACGGGAAACTTATACAGAACTGTAGATGCAATGAACAAAACTGAAATGCCACCGTTATGGCCCCTTAAAATCTGATCACCTTTTACTCGTTTTTTACTGACAGGCTACCCAGCTGACCAGACCTTTGGCTTTGAATGGCATCAGACGTACTGAAGGACATGGAAGTGGTGTTTTTAGCACCTAGTTAATGTCTGTTATGTGTACAATACAACTGTGTAGAAATAAGACAATATTCTATATTACATTACAAAAATTATTCTATTTGAACAGCACTACTTAGATGGACTGGGAACAAAGGGAGTAATATTGAAACACCGCACCTTTACATTCTGCAAAAGAAGGTGCCTAATATAACTGGACATTTGCTGCTACAAGTCCCACTTCGTGCTCACCCAGACAATCGGTCATTGACTGTATAGAGGCAGATGGAAGGAATACAGGGGGCCCCTTCCTTAACATTTTTGATGGCCTGACGCAAGGAGGTTAATGATTCCTTGCAGAGTTCAGCAGACGGTGTCTGCTTAGTGTCAACGCTGATCCCTCTGGCTGCTGTTGACGATCCCAAATGCTGCTGCGGACCCAGGGCTTGCGCATCTCCATTCATTTTTTCATAAGGAAGCTGTACTGCAAATTGAAGGGCAGAATAAGGAAGTGCGCTCAACACTGCATTCATTTATATATTTATACTTGTGGGCTTCCTTAGTGGAGTACTGCATGATTTAATAAGCAAGTTACATAATTTGTAATCTATTAATTAGAGAGCCATGTATTACCTAACGCAGTGCATATATAGAATCCAAGATTAGTTGTTAAGCTATTTGTTTTTCAAGATATCCTCCAAGACCCAAAAACACGCCAGAAGAAACCAACATACATCACGCATGCAGAAAAAATCGAGAACACCATACGACATCCTCAACAATGAACACAAAGGAAATAAATGCCTTGAGATTGCACATTTAGCAGCAGTTGCCTGTAGAGAGCGTATGTGAAGCATTTGCAGGGTTGTAGCATTGCAGTCAGCACACATCCCTGAACCATGTTGCTTGTCAATCACAGCTATGCATAGAACATGTCAGATAAAAAGATCATGCCAACTGTGCCAGATGCCATGATTATGAGTATGTTCCTTTGCAGGCAATTCAAAGCAGAACTGTTGGCAGATGCAGCTGTTTTTACAGCATGTTGCTGTGACTTGTTGGTATGATTACCTTGTTGCTATGGTTCTATTACATGCAGCCTCAAGACATGCAGGGAAAAAGCTTCTGTTGCACAGAGGTGCTTGCTCTGGCGACCCTTTATCATTTTTTCCTCATTGCTTTATGGTATAGCATAGTATAGTTAGTATGTTCTTGTTTACTGCAGTATAATTGCAATTTTTACAAGAAGTCCACTGGTGCCCCTTTGGTATCACTTTTACCCATGACAATACTGCTTGCAACATTGGACAGAGAACCCAGATTTATGGTAATGGAGATCTTAGATTAAAATAAATATGCAATTGCTAAAATGCTTTATCATGGCTGTCAGTACTTTCCAGTGCTGAAAAACAATTTAGACAATAAAATAATTTATTCATGACAGCTACTTCTGTATTATATGAAACAATGAAAGACTGAATTATTAAAAACACACCCCGTGAACATGCATGTTCTTACCATCAATGTCAATGTGAAGGTTGAAGACTTGAAGCAGGATGAGATTGTCACTATCCTGAAGAAAAAAGAAGAAAAAGAAAACATTAGCTTACAGGAAAGTCTGTCCCTCCATGAGACAGCATATCGGACAGGACGGGATTCCTTACCCTGAGAAAATTTAAGACATATTCCAAGCTGTCATCTGAGAGTTTTACAGAATACTTGTTTTCTCTGAAAAACAAGATGAAATGGCTTCATTTTATAAGCACGCATGTTTTTATTCACTTACTGAAGCATTGCATACAATAAAGGTGCTTAAAAAGAATCACAATATCAGGTTAAAAATTTCATTTCACAATTTCACAATTTCACAATTTCACAATTTATTTATTTATTAGTAAAAATACAGAGAATTGCATGTGCGTAGTATACATAAGGAGGTCCCAAAGTCAAAGACTGTATCGGGACCTCCTGCTAAAGACACTTATGATGTTATACAAAGTTTAAAGCAACAGTAGTATAGATGAGAACAAAGAGTAATATCGAAACATGTTTATAGCATATGAGTAATAAGAACACTTGTTAACAGCAGGACAATATAAAAAAACGGAATAAAAAAAAAATGAGGACTGGCATATTTCAACTTCGAAATATGCCAGTTTACAAGGGCACCACTATTTTCCTATTATGTCAATAACAGTAATCCATAATAATGATTAAAGAGCACGTCATTCAATTTTGCGAGTATTATGAAGATGAGAAAAAAAGATACTAGTCTGTAACAAAATTAGGTGGTGCCCAAACTATGCTAAGTAGCTTCCAGAATGCAAGCACAGTGTAAGGGGTATCAAAATAAAGTAAAATAAATGTATTCGCAACTCATCATTATTTCCTGGTGCTCTCATGGTAGTAAAACAGTACAGGAAGCAATGCTCATATTCTACATTCATTAAGCACCACACAGCTTTGTAGCACTGCAGCAAACCACTACAAGAGTAAGTCTCAAATGGTGCCATTCAAAGTACGGTGAGTCATTGTTGGTACGGTGCATGACACAATGTGACCACAGAGACCACCTTTCTGACATACTTTGGTTTCTGACATACTTTGAGCACCACGATATCTGCCAATGACAGGTCCCTATTCAAGACAAGTCTGTCCGTCAAAACGTCCTACGCTTTCCTTGTTGGGCTACTGCTGACCATAACCCAGTGGTGACAAAATATACAGTTTGCTTTTGACACCCCTATTAGTAAACGCTTGCAATGAAACAACTTACAACAGATTCAGACTGATTATGATCGCAGCGTAAAGTGTATTACCTGAATTCTTTTACATGAGGATGGGATGGTACATCTGATGCAGAAGTTATACTGGGCAGCATGTCTGTGATCATACGATATTGGTCTGATGATAGAAATGTGGTCCGATGACGACTGTGAAACTTCTGAGCTGTGCACACCATTCGAGAAAGGAAAACAGGTCTTGTCAGCTCACAAGGAAAAAAGCTGAGAATCCCCTCAAAAGTAGTCACATTAGGCCATGGCACACAAAATAAAAGAAAGCAGGAACAGTAGATGCAGGCTGTTTAGGCTAAATTCCATGAGAGAGATTTTGTGCGCGACAGCGACGAGCGGCAGCTTCGAGTGACGAAACAGGCCGTCGCTTGAACAGATCACTCAGTCTTGTCGCTCAATCGCTTGGTTCTGGAAATCCAGAATTTGTTGCTCGTCACCCAGAAGTGCTATGAACAACTATGAAGCCTGAACTAGATGTACATCACTCAAGCACTACCAATTGTCGCACAGAACAGGCAAACAATTTAATTTTTATGTGTGCGAAGATAAGAACCCACTGAAAGACCTTTAAAAATATTTTATGGTGCTTTTTACAGTAAAACACATCAACTTAGATTAATAAAGCAGGCGTCATGACAGTTTCGACGCATATTTGTTCCTTCCTACCAGCAACACCGGGGAGACGTCGCTCAAAGTCATCGCTCACTTGAGGTACAACTTGTAGGCGATGAGCAAACGCGACAGCCATCGCCATTGCATCACTTGTTACTGTCACGCACAAAATCGCTTGCATGGGGTTTATACTTTTATCTTACAGCAACACCACTAGCATCACTGACAATTGAAAAAAAGTACACACAGTCTTGTAGCTGTGACAGCTGAGATTTGTATTTGCCAGAGCACTCAAGACTTGTTATAAGGTATGGCAGCAATACTGTTAGCACATATTACAAAGTGTGTCCTTCTATTCTCTTATTTTCATCCAGTTCAAAGAAACCATACAACAGCTATAAACATGCATTCTGCAGAAGATACTCCTGTCATGTGAAACAAGCCATCAGCTGACTAGATGCAGGATTGAAGTAGTGTGCCATGCAAAACGAAAAATATGTGGACCTTTTGATTTGTTGTTTGTTATTCTGTAGGCATTTGAGCAATAACAAAGCAGGACGATGACTAACACCAGCAAATGCAGCCCAATGTCAACTACTACCTGAAGACTTCTGACCATTGGTGATGAGTTCAAGGTACAAATGCACAAACACTGGAAACAGGATGAAGGTGAGTTCGGACTTGAACGGCTCGCAGGCATCGGCAATGAAGTTCTTAAGCCTGCACATGAAAGAAAAAGTGACATTACTAACGAAACTGTTTCCCAGATGCCACTAAAGGCATATGTATATATATGTTAGTCAACAACTTTTGCGCAACAGATAAAAAGAAAACAGGTAGCGACAGCTTTTCAGACAGAACTACTCAGCAGTCGTGAATGTGACGACGAGCATTGACAGCTGCGCTACCGTACCAATTCTTTCAGAAGTTAGCAGACTACCGTAGAAATACAATGTTCTATGGAAATATATTGACACTGAGAAAGTAATTTTGAGTAGATGGGCAGCTACTTGAAGATAAAAACCGAGTGCTGCAGGGTGGGTACACGATTAACGATGCAGCCTACAAGTTCCGCACTTTTTGGGAAAAGAAAATAAAGAACTAAAAAAATTAGGTTCGTCGTAAACGCCGAAAGTTGCAACTGCTAAAGCAATAAAGTAACTTACTTGCTAAACTGCTGTTCGACGGCTTGAGCGTCCTTATTTACAGGGCTGTAGCTTAGAACATTTTTAGCTCCCGTCTCGGAAGCCACCGTTCCGTTCAACGCAAAGTCGGCTACGCTTTGCTGCAGCTTCACGTCGGCTTTCTTGAAGGAATCGCAGTCCTGCGGTACAACATTGTTCAGGTCATTCTACAGATCTTGAATGAGATCAAACATGACGCTATGAAGCAGCGGTAAATATTTTGTCAAAAGGTTTCATGTGCGGACGACAACTTGACGTGAACTCACGTTCACCACCCACCATGCAAATAAATGCTAAAATAGTTATTACCATGTACTGCCTTCCTTTCAAGTAGCGACCGACTGCTGCAGCAACCATTTCGCTTCTGTTTTTCTTCATAGTCGGCAATCATTGGAGTTAATGTCACATGTTTACACGCTTTCCAATGCTTAACGTGCGCTCAAGCTGCATCGCGGCGCCAGAAAGAAAAACAAAATCGCAGTCACTGATGTCGCCAACGATACGCGTAAACTACACAAGCGCTAACGCCTAGAGAGCCATACTTCATTGCTGTGAAACTAACGTTTATATAAATACCAGTCAGGTTTCTACTAAAACGGTGCAGTTTCCCCAACCATTTACGCCGCCATTCATCATTTTTTATTCCGTACGATTCTTGCGCGAACCGCATGGTCACGGCGGTCCATGAATGGCTACGCGGGAGATGCGAAAATGCACCTTGACAAACAACAGTACTAGCATAGAGTTCTACTAATAGTACGAACGAAAATCATTCTCACTGACCGGGCCTTTCTTGGCTGAGGTGCCACTGAATAAGCACAACGCAACATCTCTCACCCAAGACTGAACTCTTAAAAAAACTTTATTTTATAGTGTGCTGTCTTCACAGGTGTCGAAAAAAAAAAAAAAGTTTGTGCAACCCCGAGGCTGCGAAAGCTCAGACCGACGGCCTTCACACTTTCTTGAAAGCTTCTCCTGCCGTCACGAAGCCCAGGGCCGTGCCATTCAGCTTCTGCGTTTTCTTTCGGCCTTTCGACGCCATGTCGACGCGTACGGTCGCCGCACGAAGCTCAGCCGGACTCTTCCAGCCCGTCAGCTGCTTCCACTGAGACCGTCGCTGCACGAACTCTTGTGCAAAGCGCGAGACTTCTTCGCCGTTGCCGAGGTGCATGCGGACATACTCTTCGATTTCAGCGTTGGAGTCGACGTCTCTCAGCAGCTCGAAAAAAGTCGGCACGTGGACGTACGACGGCAGCTTCCTCAGCCTGTCGTAGCTCCAGCGCGTGAAATCCTGGTCGGCAGCTGTGCGTCGTGCCCATGCGTACTGCTGGATTTGCTGTTGGTTTTTTATTTTGTTCTGCACGGCGTCTGTAAAAGCCTTGCCACCAAGCGACGGGAACCGCGCCATGTTCTCAATGGCGACGGGCTCCTGCTTTGCAGGCTCCTCCCACCGTGGCTTGGTCGGCGTTTTCTGGCACACTTTGGCCCAGGTCATCGGAGCAGTAGCAGTGGCGGCAGTCGAACGGCGGTTGGCCGCAGTCTTTGCTTCGGCTGGCTGCGTCACTGCTGCTGTCACGAAGCTTCGGGCTGCTGCCTGGCACTCCTTATAGCCGCCCCAGGCACCTTCGTGCTGGTTCACCTCACCTTTAGTGCCGTCTTTTGTGCGCTTGTCTTCAGCAGGTAGTTCTGCAGCATCGCGGAATCCCAGCGGAACTTTGACTCGTTCGGCACTGCGTACAAAAGCACACTTCGGGTGCCTTGCTGCAGTCATCGGCAAGGCCTTTATCGTTATCATTGGGCGTGGTTTTTCCTGCAAGTCAACGAATGAAATCTGGCTTTCTTTGAGGATCTTGTCGTCGCAGCCCAAGGGCGGCTTTTCCTTCGCGGGGCTGCTCTCTGACGGCAGTGCGGGCGGTGTCGTACCTGCGGTGACCGTCTGCTTTTCAGCGCTACAGTGTTGGTCTGGAGAAGTCTGATGGCGGAACGGCAACCGGCCCCAGCTCTTGATAAGCTGGCCAAGCAGTTGGAACTCTCGGTCGCAAGTGCGTTTTACAGGCAACGACATGCGGAAGCACCCGGAGGCGAACCAGGAGGCCATGCGGGCTCCGGAGAAGGGTCCGTGCACACAGCCCAGCCGGTCCTTGTAGAGCCAGAGCTCGCAATCGCGGTAGTCATTTGTGTTGGGCATCAATGCTTGTTGCTTGAGCGGTGTGGCGGAACGCAGCTGGACTCTGGTCAGATTGGGATGTTCGTCTTCGTCGTAGGGGGGTGACGTTCCTGATCCGGATTCGGCATTTGTTTCCCCAATTCTCTTCCGCACCGTTTGGATTATGGCACCGCGGCTTTCCGACCGGCCGGAGACTGCGCTGGCCTTCTCCAGCGCGGCGGCTTCTCGGGACGTCGGGGTCATGGGTGCCTGTTCGCCTCGGAACGTGCTCCGCTTCTCGCCTTTAGCACGCGCACGTGGAACGGCCAGTGCTCCTGTGCCTTCTTTTTCGTTCCTACATGGCTATACCATAGCTGGCAGAGTCCTTCATTGTTACTATGTTGTTTACTCTGCACAAATTACTACTTATCTTGGGGATACGTTGCGATGTAACGTGACCGATGTTCGGCATATATAATGTTGCCGTAGAACATGCCATAGAATAAGGAACCACATTGCGTAGACATTGTACGGGAGCGCATATCATGGATTTGAATGCGTGGTTTTTGCTGTTTGCATGCAGAACTTCATTTGGTTCGGTCGGCATTTTTTAGACGCTGGCAACCTCAGCAGCACGAAAAGCACGGCCTTCGGGATTGGTTTCCGCAACTTCTAAAAGTGGCCAAAGATGACGCTCGAGAACGTTTGGTGTGTCATCATCATCATCACTAACAAATAGTGTACTAGAATTCTAGGTATTTGAAAAGAAAAAAGAAGGGGCGGAGCTTGTCCATCTGTGGTTTATCCTTGCCGCTGCTTGTGAAGTCTGCGGAATTCGATGTTCGCCTAGTTGACACGCTTTTGAGGACGGCGAGCTGGGGCAGAAAAAATGGTGCGAGCCTGGTACATGGACGACGACTTGTCGACCGACCAACGAGAAGAACACCAACTGGACCCACCTGTGCCGGTGGCCTTGGACGAAATCCGTGAGAAGAGCGGAGTACTCTACTGGAAGGTATGTGGGAGCTAGAAAAGCTTTGTTGATGGTAGCTTGACATGTTATCGGCAGCAAACACGGACTTCGATGTGAGGAGTGATAGCGTGTGTTACAGCACAGGGACTGTAAGAGATATGCCGTAGCAGCTGCATTCGGCATAATTTTGACAGCCGAAGTTCTTACTTTGCTTTCTGTACGTTCCTATCGGATTATGGCTGCCGTGGCAGTCGAGTCCGTGCTGCGTATTTATAATTGCTAGTACGTACAGCGGGGTGTGGCACTCACGGAGACGCCGACGTACTCTCGTGTTGAACAGCAGAACACCAGAGTTATATCGCGCGTAGTCGAAAAGTGTGCATGGCTGTGCAACCGACTACATGACTGCATTTGAGCGGAATCGTGCTGTGGCACCAACGCCGGAAGCTTGGCCGAATGCGCAACTTGAAGGAAGTGGAAGTGAAACCCCGTGAACACAGTCCTTGCAGCTGTTTTTCTTGTCCTTTGTGTTGCACTGTGGTTGCAGGATTGAAGTCTCAACCCTCCGAGCTTTCCATTCTATCAAGTAGCGTGTCCATGTAGTTACTTTATGCTTACGATTTCCAGTTGAATGCCGACACATACGAGAAGGATGGTGAACTCGAGAAGATAAGGAAAGAGCGAGGATACTCGTACACAGACGTCATCGAGATATCCAAGGACAAACTACCGAACTATGAAGAAAAGGTATTTTGGCACCTCTCTCAAGAATATATATCTTGAATTTGCTGCTACAAATAGTTGTTAAGAAATCGTCCGGCCCTGATAATTTTTCAAGCACTTCCTTAAGCGATACGCGGGTCAGTTGTCCCCCTTCCTGCATAATATTTTCAGTGCATCACTTGAAACGTACGGCAGTGCTTCCCATGGACTGGTTGTGCGCAGAGGTCGTGCCAATTCACAAAGGCGGAAACAAGCAGCTTCTAGACACATACAGGCCAATATCCCTAACCAGCACATGTTGCAAATTAATGGAACATATAATAAATAAGGCTATCGAAACTTATCTAGAAGAAAATAACCTATTATACTTCAGACAACACGGCTTCAGGCAAGGGCTTTCAACTGTTACTCAACTTTTAGAAATTATACACGACCTTGCTGTAATAATCGATTAAGAACTGCAAGCTAACGCAATTTTTGTCGATTTTTCAAAGGCTTTTGACCACGTTCCACACACTTGCTGATCTTCGAACTCAAATCAATTGGTATTAATCCCAAGATTGTTTCATGGATTGAAGCCTACCTCTCGAATTGGTCCCAGTTTGTTAGCATGAATAATACTGAATCAGACTATCTTGATGTTATTTCCGGTGTACCACAGTGATCGGTTCTGGGGCCAACTCTGTTTCTTGTATATATTAACGACTTGTATACATGTATGCAACCAGGGGTTACAATAAGGCTTTTTGCGGACTGCGTCATATATACACCTGTTAAAACAATCGAACAGACGAAGCTTAACAAGTCTCTACAAAACATTGTTACCTGGTGCAAAAAATGGGGCATGCAAATTAACACACAGAAAACTGGTCGGAGGAGGTTGGTCGGAGGAGGTTGGTGGAGTTGCTTTGTCTTCTTTACCATGACCTAATAAACTTAACAAAATCAGACCACTTGGTGCCCCCTGGACGTCATTCCAGTCGAATTAACCATGATAAATGTATTAGACCATTTTTTTCGCATTGCAGGACACTAAAATACTCTTTTTTTTCCTTCAGCAATAGATCTGTGGAATTCCCTCCCAAGTCACATTATTTGCTCACAATCTGTGCACTCATTTGTGTCGACACTCGAATTGCACCTCGAGTCATTATCGGAATGATGAGCGCATTGTGGTCGTCTTGGCTGAGCGTTCTCAAAAACTTATCAGTGATGTATGGCCCTGCCCCAACTTCTTCCACACGCGCTGGTGTCCGTACATTCTTTCGTACTTTTCTGCGCTTGGGTCTTGCACACGTTTGTCCATTGGATGGTATGTTAATATACATTACACTTAATACTGTTTGTACATTACACGGCACACTCAGTGTGCATTTTTTTCCCTGTATTAACTGCTTCTTACACTTTACATGGCGTACGCACTATATAGTGTGTTTTGATTTCCTTGTATGTACTTCTTGCTTACATGGCGCATCGATTGTAACCATTGCTTTTTTGTTTGAGTTTGCTGCAAACCCCTGTATGACAAAGCGCCACACCTGTGCTGTTTGTATGTCCACTCCTGTATGAGCCTTTCAAGGCTTACAGTATTGATAAATAGATAAATATGTGACGGAGCATTCTCTACGCAGCATCTATATGCACTGCTCCCATGACGCAATAAAAACAAGTTTAAAGCGAGAAATGTGTGTCTCGCTGCCTACCAGCATCACTATTTTTAGAAGAGGAGTTTTGACTTTGCTTACTGTTCATTTCTATATTTCAGCTATAATACATATGTATTTGCACCATGGGGCAGTAGCATGTGCATTCCATCATTAAAAAGTCCTCATGATTTCAACATTACATTTAGTGTGAAACACTCATGGTTTAATCAAACAAACATTGTCACTGAAGCCACACTTTTGCTGAATGGATTAACTTTGCAATCAAATTTGTTTTCTGCATGGGATACTCAACTGACTTTGCCTTACTTTGTCAGCCAGAGTGTCTCGTTAGCTAAATTGTGTGTAGTAGGCATTGTTGACCTTTCCTTATTGTTCATGAAAAGCTATGTGTTAAACAGGCAACAGGTCATGCACACCAACCTGTCTCCAAATTTATTACAGCTAACAAAGGTGTACTTCAAGAATCATTACATGGCCCGCTGTTATTCTTGCATTATGTAGTGACCTCACTAATCGCTTTACTGAAACTTGAGCTCTCTTGTATACCGATGACACCAATCCTGGCTACCAACTAGTCTTTCATTTCTCTTAAGTCTCAAATTATATTGGACTATTGATAAACATCATTTCTGTGATTTTACTACAAGGTGCTGCAGACTCCATTGGAAGAAATTCAAGGTGGTAGTATGACCATTGGTGTATTTTCTAATGAATTCTCGCAACTACAAAGTATAATTAAACCTTTATTTAATCTGCAGTGTTGTGTCACACTTTTTTTCCTGCTATAGCATGAATCAAATTGTCGATTGCAAGCACAGGTGCGAGTTACTTATTTGCTGCAGTCATTACTACAAAGGAGGGCCAATTCCTTCACCGTTGGAGATGCCACGCAAACCACCGAACATGTCGGAGAAATGTGGTAGTGCTTTAGTAAAATGGTCGTGTGAAGCAATACTCTGCAGACTATAGTGGAGCCACATTATGTTAGCAGAGGCTGTGGTTTACGCAACAACTTGTTGTCTGTCTTTTTTCCCTTGTCACCATGGGACATAATTAACAAAAAAAGGTCTTTTACACAAATGTGTACGCTGTGGCTGAAGGGGAAACGGAGAAGGCAGGAAGGGAATGTTGCTTGCAGACACTGGTTGAGGCAATTGAAAAGAGCATCCGTGTGGGATGAGTTAAGGCTAAACCCCACGAGTGCGATTTTGTGCGCGACAGCTTCGAGCGACGAATCGGGCCGTTGCTTGAACAGATCGCTCGGTTCTGCAAATCTAGAATTTGTCGCTCGTCGCCTGGAAGTGCTATGCGCAACTAGCTAATAGCGTGAAGCTGGAACTGGATGAACTGGATGCCCAAATCTTTAACTGGTGTGCATGTGCAGCGACTTTTCCGTGCGACAGCGCTGTATAACGGGGCAAGGTTGGAAACAGCCTAGCAGACGATGGGCCCAACTGAGCGCGCTTTGTTTGCATGCGCTTAGCCTCAGACTGTTTCCAGCCTCGCCCCATCATACGGCGCTGACGCACAGAAAAGTCGCCGCTCGCGCATGCCAGTTAAATATTTGGGCACCTGTACATCACTCGAGTACTACCCACTGTGACACAGAACGAGCAAACGATTTAATTTTATTAGTGCAAGGATAGAAACCTACTGGAAGACATTCAGAAATATTTTATGCTAATTTTTACAGTAAAACACATCAACTTAAGTTAATAAAGCATGCATCACGCTAGTTTTGGTGCCTATATTGCTGCCCTCATACCGGCAACACCGGGGAGACGTTGCTCGAAGTCGTCGCTCGCATGGGGTATGACTTGTAGGTGACGAGCGAATGCGACAGCCATCTCCATCGCGTTGCTTGTCGTCGCGCTCAAGATCACTTGCATGGGGTTTATACTTTACTCATCTGTTCACACCGTTGCTTAACATATTTTTTTTTGCTTCTGTCTCTGCTATTACCTAGCCCATTTTAAAATAATTGTGGTGGAACACTCCTTGAACAACATTCAGTGTCAGAATAATATTCAAAGCATGATCCCATTTCAATAGGTGAACTTTGTTTGCACTCTGCTATACATTTATTTAAGCCATATTAATTACTGCATAAAAACATGAGGTAATACTTTTGCATCTAACTTCGCTACAACCAAGCCGTCCAAAATTTGAACATTTAGCCTGTTTTATAGTAATGCCTGTGTACATTGTGATCGAAGTTTACTACCAATTGATGATTCAGTCAAGGATCTGGTTCCTGTAAACACTTGTTATCGGTTCTCACATTAAAGGGACACTAAAAAGAAAAAGAAGTGGAGCTGTATTAGTAAATTACCTAGTACTGTACCAAGTAAGCTATTCTTACCATGAGAAAGAGTAAGACAGAAAAGATGCGAAAATGAAAGCACTGGTGGTAAGGCCACCTTGAAGCCACCATACCAGCTCGCCATGTCATGAATTTTTACGACGTTTGCTTGGGCCTTGTTCATTTTTATCAGTAAATATTGACTGTTTTGTATTCTACAGGAGCCAAAGACTGAACCTGGCAAGTTTCTAGAACTGTCACTGAGCCTCAATGGCCGAAATACAGGAAAATACTTTGAAATATGTGATATCCTAATGATGTACTGCTGCTTTGATTTTGGCATGAAACTGGGGAGATGGAACTTTGACCTTCATTTTCTCTTATGATCAACCTATCCCCTCAAAATTAATAAAAATGGAGTTCTGAAAGAATGCTTCGCAACTCTAAAGTGTTTCTCTTTAATGTTCCTTTAATAAAAATCAAACCAGATTAGTGAGCTAAGCAATTTCCTATGATGGGTACTAATTGCAGCAAGCAAGCTGAATACCTTTGAGCATTGTCATTGATTACTTTCTTATTATGCTGTCTTCATATTAGGTGCTTTTTAAGAAGCATAATCTTGCTAGGTAGCCAATTTCTGATGTATAGTGAATTCTATTTTGTTATATATATTTAGTTTTCATCACAATCTGCATTTCATTATAGCTGTCCTTTTATACAACTTGTGAGCGTTGCCATTATTTTGTGTATTTCGTGAGGCACCTAACTGCTGACATACTTAGCTGTATAGTTTGCGATTCTTTGTTACTCTCACAGTTTGCGTGTTGAATATTTTCTACTCGACAGTCTTATTTATTCTTGCTGTTGTTAGTTCTTTTATTCCATACTTTAACTGACAGGCAGTCCTCAAACAACTCACAATCTCTAGGTCCTCCTCCTATATGTTTAGGTATGAATGCATGACATTGGTTTACCTGAATAAATTAACTGAATACAACAAATTGATAACTAAGAAGTTGGCAGTAATTCTCTTGCCAGTTTAGCTGTTCAGCGGCTTCACAAAAAAAATTTTCAGCTGTTGAGCAATGGCGAACTGGTGCCATGCCATGCATGCCATACAGGTAACCTTGTATGTTTAACTGCTTCAAATACTTTATTAGATAAAGACATTCTTCCAAGAGCATCTGCACTCCGATGAGGAGATCCGCTTTGTCTTGGCTGGGAGTGGCTACTTTGATGTTCGAGATTGCAATGACAAGTGGATAAGGATTGAGGTGGCCAAAGGAGACCTCCTTGTTTTGCCTGCTGGAATCTACCACAGATTCACTCTTGACAAGCAGGTATGTGAATGAAACAAAAAGCATGCTTACTTGTGCCGTTTTGCTTAGCATTTGGGCTTGAAGTTAATTTCAGTGATGACACCAGTTTTGAGATATTATTTCCCAAATTGTGGAATGAAATACATGGTGTTCTAGTTACTTTTGAGCTTTAATGCATGAAACAGAATTTTGTTAAAATAAAGTACGTGGAACAACAGTGCATCATTACTGCAAGTTTGATGGCGCATATCTCCAAACTAGCATCATTCTGGAAAATTCATTCCAAGTGGATATGCCTTGTGAATTCACTGGCTGCGATTTGTAAATTGCATGTGCAGCAAAGTAATTCAAAAGATAATTTGTGGATTTTTGTTAAATAGTTGAATATGTGCAAGTAATGTCCACCTCTGATAATCTTGTTTAAGAACTAGAATTTTCTATCTGCAACAGGCTGTTATTAAAGTACCGTTGCAAACAGTCCATCATTATGACACCATGGTCATCCATTAATATCCTTGCTGTAACACTTCTTTAGTAGAAATACTTATGACAGCTTCTTTGCTTACATCTGTCCTTGTATAATGGTTTCTTGCTGGGCTAGTTGGTTCATCGCAACTGATGAAACAGCGTGAAACATCTTTCTCCCTTTCCTCCTGGCATTTTGTACGTATACACTGCATAGCATCGACAGTAGAATAAAGATCGAAGTAAGTGATCTTTTCACTCCGTCTCTATTGTTGTCCCTTCCATATGTTTCGCACTGTTACATAAGTTTCCCTTGTATCACTCATGCCTTGGTATTACCAAGTTTGTTCTTCTGCCCTTGGTCTCCTGCATCGGCGACCATGACACATTATACTAATTTGTACATGGTGGGATGTTTAAATTATGTGACATTCTCATAGGTTTGCATTTGAACAAGCCCGATTTTCGATTTGCTATCTCAGCATTATCCTCGCACTATGTGGTTGTGCTTTCCTAAGCGGCCAATTGAATTATTTACAATGAAACAGAATTGGAGACATAAGCTGCTTGCCTCACAGGAGCACATAGGTGATGGCATACTTCCGAGGCATGCATGGTCCACAGTCTGTGTTTTCTCATAGTGATTCAAATCTTCATTTGAACTTCTGCTCAAAGGAAAACTTGACTGAATATCAGCTGCTAGATTATCCATCTTGAAACTTAGCAATCTCTTTTATTAAAAAAATATATATATTTACGTGATGGAAAGAAACTGCAGATGAAGGGATGTCATAATTCTTCTGCAATTCATGTAGACCATGGTGACATGGGCTTTTCTGTGTACTAGTTGCACTGCTGTGCACTATCAACTGTTTTTAGTCTGAAAGCTGCACAGAGAAGGCACCCCATTCCTGTCATGAGTAGAGTCGCTAGAAAAACAAGTTTTCAGAGTAGCGCAGAGGCTGCCCCTTCAGCTATCAACAGGGAACAGCGGCTTCCATAGGACTTCCAAGCCGCCGCTCTCACAGCGTTGAGAAACTGTGTCCAGATTTGCGTTCGTTTAAGTTTGTGGTATGGTTTGTCACCACTTTCTTCACACGCTATTTGCAGTGGTATGTCATTGTACCAACAATCCTGGCTAACCACTATTTTGATATTGTTTTCACAGTTTTATTGGTATGGGCGGCTTGAAGTTTTCAATGACCTCTAACGCGCCAAGTGTTGCTGCATGGCACAAGCAATCTGGCGAGTAGTTGCGAGTTTATATGTACCTTGGTGCCAAAACTTCGCTATATCACGTCTTGTTAACCCCCTCTGTCTGATGTTTAAATAACACTTGTTGGGCGAGTTGGTTCATACTGCAAGAAAATAAGTGGACTGCGCGTAATTCAAGAAAGGGACATACGGTAGTAAGAGACACGGACAAGAATCTGTGACCCTTACTATGTCCTTGTCTTGTATTCCGTGCAGTCCATTTATTTTGTCGCTGCCTGACGTTGTATGCACCAAGAGCCTGCCAAACGAAGTGCTAGTGAAAATTAACTAATACAAACATGTTAAATTTTCACTGCATCTCAATTGGCTTCCAACCATGTGAAGACATGACTGCTGCATGTGCATCTGAAACAAGCTGTGATTGAGCACTAGTGGTAAAGTTGTTTGCCCAAGTTTGATTGAGTGCGATATCGCTATTCTCAGCCCTTGCAGCTGTCGCATTAGAATGCTAGGTGACCTTATGGGATAACACCTGTGTGCTGCATAGTGTATCACAGCACATTATAATGTGTAAAGATCCCACCCAAACAAGATTTTGCATTCGGGAAGGGAGGGAGGGAGGAAGGAGGAAATAGTATGCATTTGCCTACATTGTTGCATCGTGCACAATTTAGTACTAAACAATTATTTACCTTCAGACGCTTCACACAAGCAAGCAGTAAACTGGGAACAGCAGAAACTGACAATGTTTTTAGGTCCCAGTGAGTTTTTCAGCGCTTGTGCTGCTGCCAAACTTGTCTGCTTCAGAAACTTATATGAATAAAGTTGCTGGAAGCAAGCACCCTGCCGTCCTGCCGTACTTCTGGGATGTGGCATTTTCCCTATCAAAATTGATTTTAGAGCGCAGCTCTTTGGCGTCCGTTCTTGGGTTTCGCGTCGTCGTCGTCGTCGGCCTCGTAACCAGCTCCGCCCCCCTTCGCTGGAGTGGGAGACGAAGGACGCGAGCCGCGAATGGCGGAGACCAATGAGAGCGGCCCCTTCAGTGACGTGCGCGCGCGATGCTGGTGTCATGCGGACCCTCCTTACGGCTCGATGCGCACTCGTGTCTGGTCTCAGCCGATCCGCTCGTTTCGTACTATCGTCTGCTCGCGCCACAGCTCTCGCCCGCACCTGTTTGGTTCTGTTGGGTCGGTCTCGTTCGCGCTTGTTTTGGTTGTTATTTCGGCAACAAACGGTTACAAATATCCCTCGAGGCCAGCGCACCTTCCACAACTTAATGCGGTGAGTGTAAGACTCGTATCTCCGCGAATCCCATTCATGCAAGTGCGACGACTGATTCACGGCGGAGGCCAATATGGCATTAAGGGCCCAGTTGTGAACGTCTTTGTGAACGTCTTTGAGAATCAAGCATTGGTGTACCAAGTCGAACATATATCAGTCTATTTCTCCGACCACAAAGCTTCCTTCATGACTGTCAAGAACTGTTAGTGGAGTCTTTGTTAAAGGAATACGTGTGAAAAAAAAAAAAAAATTCTGTGATAGCGCATACATGTGTTGCTCGATTTCTTTGCCTCAATCTATCGAAAAGGTGAAACAGCTTATTTGCTGCGCTCAAATTTCGCATTAGGAAGTAACGTAATCGTCGGTAATTTTTTTTTATCAATCTTATGCCGCTCCATCTTTCAACATATTTCAAGCGTATTCACTAACAGGATTTATTTTTCGTAAAACTTGGCACAACATTCTCGAAATAGTAGAGCGAGCCCGAATTCATAAATGTTTCGAAAAGTATGGGGGAGTACAACACCACTTTTTCTAAGTGCTTTGTCCCAGTCACTTAATGTGATTTCTTTTAAACATTCAGTGGTTTGGCTTTGCGAGTTAACCTGTTGCTGCACCTCCATTTTTCACAGACCTTTCCCTTAAGATTCTTTAGCGCACACAAAAGCAATGCTCAACTGCATTCTCAAATAGTTGCGTATTCAAGTGTGCCTTTCCGAGCGTGCACACTGCGGCAACTTTGCCGACGGCCCATTGAAAGTGCATTGGGCAGTCGTCACTTGAATAGCTCAGGCTAAATCTAGCTAAGGAGGCAGGAAACGGCAACAAAACGTTCACTTCTTACGTGTGGGTGTTTTGAGATGGGGACAAAGTTCTTTTGCCGAATTCAGTGGAGCCGCAAGGCATATCGTGCATGTGTATCCGGTAATCTTTCCCTTCCGCAATGCAGTAAAAAAGGGGAAAGAAAGGTAAAATATGTTTTGGTTTCGTGGCCTCTGTCAGTAACCTGACAGAGACCAGACCCGGCATGAAGACATGTAGGTCAAAGTAACGGGAGTTGCAGCAAACGGTAAAGTTCACCAACAAATGACAAAGATTTGCGTCCCTGTGGCATGCACTGTACAACGTGTACTGGCCGGTGTTTGGGAGCCTTATGCCGCAAAAAACCATGTGATTGGCACAAGCCATTGGGAGCGCAAGCAGCAATAGGAAATGGAGGGCGATACTCTAAACTTGTTTTCCAGGTAACTCTAGTCATGAGCGCAGACATAGCAGTGCAAAGAGGGAGCACCAGCAAGTTCTCTTGTAGGGAATTGCCCGAGCTGCATTTCTGTGGAAATGCAATGCGACCTAATCAACTTCATTAATTACGGTTTACCAATTGCAAACGGCACACGTTGTTATGTAGTACCATATTTTCACGAAACACCCATGTACTTAGATTTAGATGCACGTTAAAGAACACCAGGTGGTCCAAATGATTCTGGAGTCCCCTACTACGACATGCCTCATAATAAAAATGTGGTTTTAGCATGTAAAACCCCATAATTAGATTTCTTGTTTTACCACATTTTCATAGTGGCTTGACCAATCCTGTGCTACGTTACATAATTTCATCCAAAAAAGGGTCTTTGGTAAGGGCAACACCTTGAACACTAATCGTTACCACTATGCCTTTAACATTTGCCTTTATTTGTCCCTTTAAAGAGGTTCAGGCATAACATTTTCAATTTTTTAATGTTATATAAAGGTTCAAGCCTTTTAAACCTTAGAAAAAAAATAGTGGATAGCGTCTGAAAACCCTAAATAACTTGCTATAACTTGTTTCTACGAACCAGTTTCTGTATCCAGGAGGTGAATGTGTCGCAATGTCATGATGCATTGATTTCTCCATTCCTGTGATCACTGTGGCTGCCAGACGCGAAAGTAGCCAAAAGGAAGGGGTGCAGAACACCCGTTAATTTTTTATGAGCAATGTTATTGTACCTACCCTTACACTACACGAGGTCCGCAGATTTGCTGTATGTCAATGGTGCCAGGTCTCCATTTATAGAGAAACATTAGTATATCAAATTTAAATGCTTTTTTCCTAATGTTCATACTTGTCAAGTGCAAGAAGCATGCAGTAATGTTTGTACAGCTTCAAAAATATGTCTGTACTCAAGGCTGCATCCAGTATCAAGTTTACTATAAAGTCCCAGCCAAACGTTTAACTACTCGATGGTAATCGCAGAACTACATCAAGGCCATGCGGCTTTTCGTGGGAGAGCCCGTCTGGACGCCGATCAATCGCCCGGCCGACGACCATCCAGCCCGCTCTCGGTATCTGGAGACCCTTGGTCAAGCCTGCGACTGTGCCGCGTGATGGCGCAGCTGCTGGAAACAGGCATGCAATCAATTTGCTGCAAGGAAATCTTGTGCCTTATACTTCTAAGCAAACGTTTAATGATTTTTTTTTATTGAAGTGTAGCACTTTGTGCGAATGAGTATACATAAAGATTTATTTTCCAACACTACTCAGTCGGTTCTTCTTTATTAAGTATGTCGTCATCCACAGTGAACAACCTGCTGCAAGATAAAAGAAGTACAGCCGGAAGAAAAAAATAAATAATATTCTGTAATATCTAAGGCCACGACTAGAAGTAATGGAGTGCACGTGAACAGAATATGCGCATATTCTGCAGCCACTTTGAGCCTCTCTGCCAGTGTTTTGTCAAATGGTGCATATGTACTACATGTTAAGCTATACTAACATCAGAAATGTGCATCTAAAAAGCACTGTGCCGTGTGTAACAAATCGTCACGTATTTGTCACCTTTTGTGAAAGATTTAAAATTGGTAAGTACAAAGTCTGAAGTCTTGCAATGTGCATCACATGGGAGAAATGTCTAAAAATAAAGTTCTCAGACGACCTAAAGAAGCAGTTCAGCTAAGACTTGTCTATGCTAGAAGACCCTTGTAGTTTTGATGTTCCTGATGATCAGAGAGATTATAAAACTAAGTACGAATAAGGCGCTCAGCATAAGGGAAAGTCTTAAGCTACAAGCATGTGCTTTTGCAGAGCTCCTTAGAACAGACTGTACAGGCTAATCCACAACGAAACAAGTGCTCGTGCATAGTTTCACTCCAGAACCACTTCAATCCCTCTGTCAGATCTCCATGACCCTCTTATACCTTGAATCAACGGGTGCCGGAGATCAATGGTAGCAAATAGGCTTTGTGGCTGAAAGACAAGTTTCAGTTGCATATTTACAGTGCATGTAACCCTTGGAAAAAAAAAAAGATCAACGCTAACATTCAAGTAAATTGCATCCCAAGTTCCAGCAAAAGACAAAAGTGGTAGATACGAAGTGTGTGGCAGACTAGTGTGCACGCCCTCATCATACCTAAAGCCTTGGCAGCAACTAGTGTTGCAATACTTTAAGTGCAACACATGCAGCACTAAGTGTCGGACTGATACCAGGATCAATGGCAAGTACGTCTGCAGTATGACGCATAGAAAAGCAGCACTGATAAGGACATTTCGTGACACTGTGCTCAAGCAAACTTGCATGGTCTCTAATTGCAATGTGTGGCAGTGTCCTCCTCCCTGCTGCCATAATGGAGAGGCCCCAACAGTACTAGATGCAATGCAATAAGCGTGGTTGAAGTTGCATGTTATCTAAGCTGCATTATGTAGCGAATAGCAAGGGCAGAAACACTGCTAAGGGAGCAAGTGGCTCTGTGGCTCAAAGTAACATTACCGTGGCTAGCAAAGTAGCTGGAGAGGTGTTCTTCTTTGCTGCTTTGGTGATCAGCGCTTGTAGACTGCATATGGCAGTTGACAATGTTCCGATTTAATGAGGTGTGCTCACGGTTATGCACAAGATGTACAAGACAAAATTCTTCCTCCCTCGTCATTCTTGTAGACTTTGTTGGCCTCGGTCATAAAGTGCGCCGGTGTGTGCTCAGCTGCACACAGAGGTGAGGAAGACATACTGCCCCGTAATAAAAATTTCTGCACGGTGTTGAGTGACATAAGGTTCTCTCCAGTTTTTTCCCTTCCTTCATGGCTGATGTAAAGGCTCCCACAGTAACGTAAACTCATAGAGGCTATACTTTTGTTGGCAACTTTTGTTGTTACCAGAAAGTGTTGTGCAATAGAAGACCTTGTCAAAACATTGAGGTTAAACATAACGCCGCAAGCTGCCTCTACTAGTGCTGCTGTTTGCATTCTGTCTGGTATTCCTGTGACACTTACAGGTATATGTTTAGGCTGAAGTGTTCCAAAGTTTGCTCTGGAAGTACACATAAAAATGGAATTGCGTGGCAAGCTTTGCCTTACTCCATATTTTCTAATGTTAACTGTTTGGTTCATTAGGAACTAAGTATCTTGCCATCTGAGGTTGAGTGCCAAGTTTTCTTTATAAGTAAAGTTTCTTTCAAATTACTCTGCCAATTGTAGCAGTTCTGTCAATAGTGGCATTGTGAATTTGTTGCAAATTTATAGCTTTAAGCACAATACTCCAACTCTTGACAAAGTTGTCATTTCTATCAATATTGAAAAAATTTGTGGTCTAAATCAGTGGTTTGGGGCCAATAATTGACTGATTTAGTTTTCTCTGCTAAATAAAATATAATTATTAGAAAGCAATTGAGTGGTATCCCAAGGAGGGCATTTCTGTGTTTCGCACATGCATTTGAGTAAGGCGGGCTAGAGCTTTCTTTTGAATAAGGCACCACTCCAGCCTGCATGGTAAATTTCCCCACCTCTAAAATAGCCTTGCTGCAGGCAACTCCACACTCTTAACATTGAACAAAGCCCACCACTTAATGCCAGTTCAGTGCAAAATCTGAATGGTAGGTGAACTAGTTATTTAGGCTGAAGAAGTAATTTATGCCAGTCTCTTAAAAGCAGTGCGCTGCTGTCTACACTACCCTCCGTGCTTGGCAGCATGATGAAATGTTGAGTCGACAGGCTGAAAAGGAAAAGCTAAATTCCCCAACAGAGGGAGATACAAGAAACTTGACGGATAGACAACTTTACATAAGAATGCCACCACTAAAATAGTGATGCATGGGATCGAAGTGTATACAGTGCAGGGAATGTGTCGGCATGTCCTAATCTCCCATTCTTGCTCACTTCATGTACGAGATCCACGACCATATTGGTAGCATTCAAGGTGAGTGGAAAAGCATGTTTGCCAAATTTGGCATACAGTTGACCATCATTATAAAGAAGTCCCACTGAACATACAAATACCTTCATTATACTCAATATCTGTTAAAAGCCTATATGTATTTGTTATGCACTAAAATCGTAAAGAAACATTTTCGATTTACTTTGTTATTTACTATAATTCATTATGTGCATGTCTGTTCTATCAAGGCCTGACTGAATTGTCTTGTAGTAGATCAACATTCCATACTTGAAACTCAGAAAATGCTGTTGTTGCTTTTCAACCCAATGCTACAATAAAAGAATGAAACTTGGCAAGAAGAGCTTTAGACATCATTGCAGAAGTGTTCAGCGAGGGTGCTTGAAAAGTCAAATGAATGAAGTGCACAATGAGGGGGGGGGGGGGACAGCAAGGTCACCATCACATGCTGCGAGTACTGCACCTTTTCAACAAAAGATAAAACAATGCAGCACAGCACTTTCAGTCCGCTACCTAGTATTCACAAGATAAGGAATGCACAGCATCGGAGGCGGGCATCTTCGTCTGCTAGTTCTGTTTTTCACACATTAGTGTTCTTGCTGGTGTCAGCCCAGTAGTTTTGTATGGTCACTGCTTCCAGGCTGTTGAGAAATGAATCGTTGTCCAGTGAAGTCATTTCTTCAGAGTTTTCCTGCAAAATAAGATTGCGTTTAATGAAAAGGGCTGAAGCTTCCTGTGACAGATGGCCCAGCACAGACTGATTGGACGAGCAACAATATGTGGATGGATATGAGCAGATAGTTATAGGCATCGACTCATGGACGATAAGTTCTTTAAGCCACTAGGGCAGCACACATCTATGCTGCAGGGCAAGCTGCTAAAGAAAGATATGCTCCAGGGTATAAATTACAATGCAGAGTCAGTATTCGCAAGAAATTTTATGTCGCAAAAGATAGGTGACCCCATCCTATCTGTGCTCAACTACACTTACAAAAATGTATTGTCACTTTTTTCAACTTGATACCTTCTGATGCTGGTTTGACTAGACAAAGCTTAAAAAGACATTGCAAGCAAATATTAACCACCCACTAGAGAGATTGTGTTCTGAAAATCTTGGTAAATCTCTCCACACTTATTCTGTGTCAAGGGTTGGCTTAGTCGCACAGAAAAGTGCAGTTAATACAGCATGTCTCCCTCAATTTAAGTTGGTTACCATTGCGTAAAGCCAACTGACAATGAAATAAAGGCATGGAAAGCATAGAGGAAACGAAGTTTTTTTTTTTAATGATTGAAATTTGGAAGCAATAAAGAACAGGGAAATGAAAGCAGTAGAAAAGAGAACCTGCCGCAGGTGGGAGCAGAATCCACACTTGCGCATCATGCATGTGATGCTCTACCATTGAGCTATTGCAGCAGTCATCCTTCTATATGCTTTCTGGGGTATTTACCTATGTACGTGTACTACATCTAGCCCTGAGGGTTAGCCACTGCCACTCACAGCTATGCCTAGAAGTTCACATTCACAAATACCGAAGAAAGTGGAACGGACGACGGCCGCCAAAGTAGCTCAATGATAAGACTATTGCATGCATAACGCATAAGGTGTAGGTTTGGCTCCCACCTGTTATGTTACTGGCTGGCCAGTGGTCTAGTTCTTCTAATGGAAATGTAAGGAGCTCAGTTTACAATGGAAATTCACTGAATAGGAAACCGCTGCATGTAAACACAAGGGGAGGTACCTTGGGCAGCTCAATATGGGTGTTCATGTAGCTACTGCGCACCGAGTCATCGATGTAGGCGACATTATCAGTAGACGACTTGTCCTGGCCATTCAGCAGCTTCAGGAAAGGCCTCCGTAAGACAATGTAGGTTATCAGACCTAAGCAAAAAACAAAGCCATGTCATTACCATCGTGTAATCTGAGGTAATATCTTAGATTGTTTTAGAGTTGGCACTCAAAGTTTGTGTTCCTTTGAAATTTGCACTCGCCTGAAGCTGACGCAAGCACATTTTGCAACTTCAGACCCAAAAAAACGTCACATTCAACGACACGGTCATAATCCACTAGTTCAGTCTACTGTGGGCTGCATGAAATTAGTTTGGATCATTTGGAGCTTTGTCGAGCGTCTGATTTTTATACAGGATCAGAGCTATCAAAGAGTTTCCTCTACTTGCATCTTGTTGCATGTTTATAATATGCATAATGAATTTCAACAAACTATCTTGTCTCACTATCTTACTGTAGGTAGCTCTGAAACACTTCACACCTGATAGGTAGCAGCAACCTTGGAATGCTTTGAATTCATTATACCAGTCTCAAACGGCTACTTTCGATCATGGTCGAGCCTGATCTGTCGAAATTTCAACTGTGATTGGTTTCTTTGTGCAGATTGAGCAAGGAAGCCAATCATGACCAAGAAATTCAATACAGATCAGGCACGATTGCATTAAAAAGTGCCGTGTGACACCCGTATTACGCTTAAGATCATGTCCTGTCTTTTCATGTGATGCATACCGTGTATTAACAAAGAATGTAATGATGCCTTGGATGCTTTGACCTTCACAAGTACATAACCAAATGGTGCTGGGCCAGCAGACACACAGCTACGTTACAAGACGCCAAAACAAGTTGCATAAAATGACCCAAGTGGAAAAGTTTACTCGCCATGTCTGGGAAGTGGTTGTTAAGATATCTCTGCACCTCCTGTCATGTTCAAGATAGTCCAGTACATATAAAATGCAAAAGTAGTTTTAATAAGCAAGAAGCATAAGAACAAAACTGAAACAGAAGGTAACAACACCTTAAGACAATGTATTCTAAACATTGTTATGACACATTACTCTCCTTGGCACAAAATTTAAAGTGATTTCTTTGTAAAGCTCATGCTTTATGTCGCTGCTGAAATGTGTATGCCAGCATATAAGTTAAACAGAGTTGCTCATATCCATCAAAGCTCTCCACACCTTGTTTAAAGGCAGTGTCACAAGACATTGACACCAGCATTGCTAGGCTGTGGCATAATTAAGCACATGGTGGCCAGTTGAGATGACCCATTACAGCACATAGATAGGGACATTTTATGCTAATCTTCAAAACTAATTTGAAGAAATGTTACAAGGCTTTGTGGAATATGTCATGTAAAATGACCAGGACCAGAATGTACAGGACGATCAATCACTAACTACCAACTGAGCTCATTGCGCAAAGCTGACTGCACTGTATACTGAATCACAAGAACCATACACAACAATTACAGTGAAAAGGTGGCGTGCTTGGTGGAGAACTGGACAACATTACACTGCTACACATCGTGGTAAGTGAACAGCCTGCTAGTATGGCTTATCTTGTTTAACTTTGTTAGTGGTTTACGACTGCACTGTGGCAAGGTGAGAGTGAGAGCTATACTTCATGACTTTAGCATCCACAAAAAAAGGTGAAGGGGAAAGATTTAAAGCAAAGACAAAGTGGATGAAATAGGCACCAAGTGAAGCAGGACAGTCGTTTATTGTAATAAATGTCGAGAGAGAGCGAGTGAGTTGCAATTCCTTAATGCCTTCACTGCCATGAAAAATTTCAAAAAATAAAACAAAAGTGCATTTTTTAGAACTTGCATATATTCTGCCATTTCGTTCTAAAAAGATATGATACCAGGAATGCTTATAGCACTTTCTACTGTTCTTGATGAAAAAATTAGCAAAATATTGTGTATTATTTATTAATGCCTCAAGATTGATTACCTTTGTCATGACTAGTTATTGTCATTGGCAGTTAAAGTTCAAGATGTGTGACCAATGATCTGAGCTACTCTTAATACCACAGCAGTACTTGCCTGCAAGGAGTGCCACTGATGCAATAGAACCGATGACTATTCCAGCCACTGCACCTCCGGCTAATGGATAGTCTGGAGACTCAATGTTTGGCGAGTCCCTGTCAACTGGGGCTGGTGTCGATGTCTCGTTCGGCGTGACAGTCGCACTACTGCCTGCTGTGGCGTCCACAGAGACACTCACATGGTCTGTAGTTTTCTGATCTAACAAGCCACCGGGAACCCGCAGTGGGCTTGAGTCACTTGATGTAGAACTGGGCGTTGCATTGCTCTGCTGATGCACATTTCCGTGTTCACCAGACACTGTGTTCACAGAGAGAGGCACCGTTGCATCTGTGACAGCCGTAGCCTGGGTGGTGTCTGGGAGCCTTTCAGTTATTGGCTCCGTTTTGAAGACGGGGTGTGGCACAGTATTCTCACTGGGCATTGTTGGTGAACTTGTTCTCACAGGTGGAATGTCGTTGGAGAGCTGAGGTAATGTGGGTCTCTGGGGTGAGATGGGGTACCGTGGTGTGGGTGGCACGGAGCTCCCCCAGTCTGGATGCGTGGTGGGGCCCTGTGGCACTTGTGGAAATGAAGGAGAGGCAGTGATGGGAGGAGGAGGCTTGCTTCCAGGAAAGACATATGGCGAGGGAGCCTGCATTGGAGCACTGATTTGTCAGTTGCCACAAGTCTAAAAAGAACCACACTTTCGGGCACTTTGGCAATAGAGTTAAGTTTTAGCTTGTCCGCACGTGTATTTCCCTTCGTGAAATAGGAAGCAAATTGGTCTGCGCTGTTTACTGTACATCGCGCTGCTTCAAGTTATACTTGAAATATGAAGTTACCGTAGAAGTGGGTGGCAACAACAATGCTGGAAGCAACATCTTGCAATGCTTGAGGAGCGATGGCTAAGCGCTCTGACTAGCTCGGATCTACACAACCGGCTATGGGCAATCCAGCAGGCCCGGGCAGCGGTAGAAAGGCTATGCCTCGCTGCACATAATGCCCAGATGGCCTGAGCCCGGGCTGGCAACCTTGCAGGTGCTTTTCTCAATAAAGTTTTTTTCCGTCCGTCCGTCCAACCACAATACGTCAGAAACACTCGTCTTACATCAGTGTCCTTGTTGAAGAAAAATGAAAACGAACTGCATGCTGATGATTATGTCGCTGCCAATGCTTTACACCAGCAGCTAAATAGACTATGGTTGATTACTGCAGTAATAGCTTTACGTCCTCTCTGCGTCGCAAGATGGCACCACTATCAATGCAATCACTTATGTAACCATTTTCTGTAAACCAGTATTCTTTAAAAGATAATATGTATACAGAATAGGTAAACCTCTAATGTGTAAAGTTAATTAGTCACAAAGGCCTTGCTAGCATCACACATTGTTTAAGACTAGCTTACACAAAATGTATATGTATAGGTTGGTAACTGGTCAGCTGTAACTAAGTTCATGTCCCAATTGGCTGCAGTGCCTGGCAACAATCAATGAATTCTCGCCGAATAGTCAGATTTTGCTACATAACAATTGTAATCTAAACTGGGAAGGATGCTAAAATTGTGCATGCCAAGAAAATCTCAGGATTACAAGTACCAATAAAATGAATGACACAACAAGTTGCATATAACAGTCATGTATCTGAAGATGCTTCAGCTTACGCCTGCGCTGAAAAATTGGTTGCAATGTGTGACGTGTGTCAGAGAAAAGCACGGGAAGATAAATGTCAATGTGGTCGCTACCGGCACCTTTATGTGATCGTGCAGTGGATCCTATTTTGTTGTTTAATGACAGATCAACAACGCAATTTTATCTGTCATCATGAAACTTTACCAAGCCCAACTTGCCATGCTATTTTGTTGCGTTTGACAGCAATTGCTAATGCCAGGGAAATTTCTGAAATTCCTGTTCTACAAGTACAGTGCAAATGAAAAGATTGCCTTTGTACTGGCACCTGAAATATGTTTCAGAGTTCTTAAGTCATGAAACTACAAAATTAGCTATGTCCATTGGCAACATGTTGCTTAAAAAACAGCAACAAAAACAGTCCAACTGTCTCTACTGAAACAAATGGCAAACAAGTATACTACCATGAACATATGAAATGCAAGCAGCAAACTAGTACACAGTGCTTGAGAGAATAACTTGACAGTGCAATTTAGCACCACTACATATGGGGTGCTCAAAGATGGTGTTAGCCTCCAAACTAAGCCTGTGTGCTTAGTTTGGAGCAGGATTGAAAGTGCAGTAGTGAAATGCGCTTTTTCGTTTGCCCCAACTCAGTCTTAGTTTCATTTGTCTTTGATGAACGACAGCTCTGCAGCATTAATAGAGCCACCCACATAGTCCAGAGGGGTGGTATCCTTGGTCATTCACTTTCAGGAATACATACCTGCCAGCCTATCAACATTAAAATTTGTATACATACCTTGGACACTACACCAGGTGAAGGGAGGATAGCACACATTTTAATGTTTGACCTGAGCTTGAGACCACATGTTTGGAAGCATGCATACACACTTTATTAACAATTCACCTTTAGGCACAGCAGGCAAGCAGAAGCAGACTTGGGACAGCAGAAACCAACAAGCAACACATTGCTTTTAGATCCCAGTGATTTCCAGTGACCTTGTGGTAGCTGATTTCACCTGCTACAAGAATTAAACTTGCTTAAGTAAAGTTCCTCTGGTGCCTTTTTATCTTAAAAAGACTTCCATGAGTAGGGTCCTTCGACCATATCAAGGGGCGAAACTTTGTGTCTTGTTTGGAGTACTAAATATCTGTTTGCATACAGCATTACCATGAGGAATACAGTATCTCCAGCCTTATCATTGTGATCTTATGTAACTTCAGCAATCTGTCCACACCTAAAATGTCTTGTACTTGTGCCCACTGTAAGCACATCTTGGTTTGCTCAATACATCCAATGACACTTTGAGTTTGCAAGCTGATGAACTGAAGTACAACCCACATTTCATAAAGTTTGATGCAACATTCGTAAAAATTGTAGAACAAACCCAAATTCTTAAGCTTTGTGGAAAATTCTGGAGAGTCGGCAGTTATGGGGATGCAATGACTTTCATTAGTTTTTGCATCACTAGCACCAGTCTTTCTGACATATGAGGGACAGCATTCCTGGTGGCACTGTGACAGAAATGCTTTCGCCTGTAGGCGCTTATGCTAATCGCATGAAATCTTGTGAAAGTGAATGTAACCCAAGGATATTTCTCCAGCTTTGTGCAAAAGTCGCAAATGTCCTTTACCACCAATACTGCGCTTCAGTAAGATATCTGCATCAGTGGCGTAGCCAGAAATTTTTTTTCAGGGAGGGCTCGCACTTCATCAAGGGAGGGGTAGGCAGTTGCCGTCATACATCGTTTTATGCCAGGTATCCTGGTACACAGAACTTTCAGGGGGTGCACATGCTCGGTATGCTACCCTAGCTGTGCCTTTTATGTGCATGCTCCTATCTTCCTGTTCCCTCTTGCCACTCACCATGCTGATGGGCAGGTTGTCTGGGTGGGGCTGGGACAGCCAGCTGGAAGGGTTGTGCATGGGCCTCCAGCCTGTGCCCTGGGGCTCACTAAGGGCAATGGGCTCGGCACGCACGAAGATGGGAGACGTGTGCGGGGCCTCGTAAGTGGGTGCCTGGGGGCTGCCGGTGCCTTCTTCCCAAGGGGACAAGGAGCCAGGCAACAACACCACAGGGGGCGGGGCATTGCCCCCCTGGAGCACACCTTGACAGGGTTCTTGCAGGAGCAAGAGGACACCCCACAACGCTGCAAGCACTGTGCCAAAGACCACAGACAAAGTGCCTTCTCATCAGCGTTACAGCAGGTGCAGGGAAACAAGGGGCACTTCAAGTTAACCAATTTAGTGCACCTATGTACAGTCAACTGCGAATGTTTACAGACTGCAGCATCCGAGAAAAAGCTGCACATCTCTGCAGCCTCAGAATGTAGCCTGGTATTCAAATTTGCAGCCTGTTTTAGTATATGCAAACGACATGCAGTACAGTATTACTGGCTGTTGTTTTACTGACAAAACTGCTCAGAAATTCAATGTTTTCTCGGATCCTGTGATCTGTAAACTTTTGTGGTTGGGTGTACATAACAAGAAACATAATTTATAATATTGTAAAACACCACAAGCAATATGCCTTCTTATCCAGCACTTGCACAGGCGCAGGTAAATGAGAAGCATTTCAAGTTAACAAATTTATTTTGTACATAGCAGGGGAAGTACTCTAATATAGAAACAGCATGACTGGAGGTGCCAGTGTTGAAGAACTATCATGGAGGACTTTGTCAATAATAACAGCGTCAGAAGCTAAAAACATATATAGAGAACTGTAGCACAGGCAAGAGAAGCCTTAAGAACAGGTTTTTTTTTTTTATTATTCGAAAGTTTGCCCTGCAGCATAAGATATTTGGCGTGTGCACATTATATATATGTATAGTTGGTTGTGTCCTATTTTAACAAGTACTTATGGTGCAGACCATAGATCCAGAGATAAGTCAGGTGGTTGGCTTGGGTATAGCCCCACTTTTGGCAGATAGTGGCACCTTGGTGAGTGTAGTCCAAGACAATTCCACAAGAGGTGTGGCATATCTGTGAGGGCAGCTGGGCGAGGGCAGAAGGGACAGGTTGTACCAAAGGCAGGCCTATGATCCGGAGCCCATGGACAGGTTGCAGCTGGCATCAACGCAGCACCCACACAGAGTTATCAACGCTCGTGTGGATCGTTGAAGGACTTCTTTTTTTGACAGCCATGTGAGCATGGTGTGTTGTATGAAGAGTGGTAGTGGATATATCACTGGAGGTTTGTGACTGGCTGTGTCTGCTTGATATATGCCTGGGTGAAGATGAATGTGGTATCCAAATAATTTGCACCGTGCATGGGAACGTCGACACTTCATGATGCACTTTTTTCAGCAAAAGGCAATGCGTTCAATACTTTGCAAAAGTATATCACCGCTTGGTCCGAATCTGTGTATATAACTAGTTCTGATGTTTCTTGAGGAAGCTGTGATTGCAAGGTGGTCAATGCATCATGTATAGCCTGCAGCTCAGTGAATATAGACAGCGGCACAAGTGCAATGTGATAGTGACATGTTTGAGACAGGATTAAGGCGGGACAGGTTGTGGCAGTAGCAACTACCTGGCCGGTGACACTGGCATCGGAAAAAGCATGGACTTCTCTGATGTCTTCACTGACAGATGGCGGCTGTAGATTTGGTTGCGGGTTTTGACTGCAGATGCGACAAAGAGGCTTGAAGTTTGATAGTTGTTTGCGTGACCATGGTGATAGGTTGACATGGCCCTGCGATGGAGGATTGGTGTGTTGCCCCATGTAATGGCGTAGGGCATGAACTGCTGGACAAGCTTAAAGCTTGAGATGACAGGATGAGCACCACTGATGAAGTAATTCATCTAATGTGTTGAGGCCTGCTTTCCCCTGAAGAATAGGAATAGGAGTGAAGCATGGATCCTAGTCCTTGACTGTCATATGTTGAAATTGGGATTGATAAACAAGCCTTGGCTGCTATATACCATGTACAAGTAATCGGGCTACCTCAGCTCTAGCGCTACTGGCCTTTGAAGAGATGTGCCTAACAAGATGCAGCAGCTGGGTTGAGCAATGGCATGCTTCTCTCACCCATCACGTAGCCAAGCCAGAAGCTGCAATATCGAGGCCTAAAACTTGAACAGACTCCACGTACAGAACAGGAGGACCATAAAGGTTAAGAAAAAGAGCTCTGTTCTGCAGCCAATGGCAGCCCTGACAATCAGTAACTGAGATCAGGGTCATCTTTCCCAGTGAGAACTACAGGCTGATGGCTTTGCACCAATTGTCAGTCACATTTAGAACAGCTTGCAAATACCACACAAAAATACACTGCAATATGAGAAACGAATGTTACAACCATTACAGTCTAAGTATTAGGTTGAGATACTGCAATTTACAGCGAAGACATACAGCTTGGGACCATAAACTGTGTGAACATGGGTGCACCAAAACTTTTGCCAACAGGCTGCACTCTGCCTGAAGTCTCATTATAATGAACAAACATTTTCGTAAGCTCGCACCGTGCAGTTGCAATGCAAGTTCAGTGCATTGAGGAAGTTGCTTACCTCAGTAATCGCCACAAATGCAAAAATTTTTTTGCAGGATTTGGGTACAGCGATTTCTGCATAACAAATCTGATCGCATTCTACCAGCATCAAAGCTTTACGGGGCAAGGGATATCAGTCATAAAGCTTAGTTACCGCAAAACCTGGGTATGCCATTTGGAATTCACAGCTGCAGTGGGAAGCAGAATATGCGGAAAGCATACTGCTCTACATTTTGGCAAACCGCATAGCAAAAGTGCACATAAAATCCCACATTTGCCATGAACACCACATAATATAAAAAAATGTAAAAGAACGTATATTGGGGTTTTACAAGCCAAAACCACAATATGATTATGAGACGCATCAGAGTGGGGGATTAATTTTGACCACCTGGAGTTCTCTAACGTGTACCCAATGCATGGTACATGGATGCTTTTGCATTTCGCCCCCATTTAAATGCGGCCGCCAAAGCTGGGATTGGATCCTACACGTACCATAAGCTTTGACACTGATAGTACTGGTTTCACTATGGTGGCGATAGACTGCCAATTTGGCTTGTACATATTAATAATTCGAACAAGCTCAAATAACAACCTCTTGTGCTTTAATGAAACTTAAGTTTATAATTACTGTTAACATGGGGGCTTTTAACATTCGTTAACTAGAAAAAGAAAAGAATATATATGTACATATTCAGCTGTTTTTACAATAATATTGAGTGTCATGTTCTCCTTAACAAAAAGCAGCCAACGAGCATATTTTTCAGACCCTAAAGTGCCTATTAATTGTTTATAACACATTTCCTTTCTTGTTTACTTGATAAGACATCCCATTAACTGACAGACTATGGACGTCACAAGTGGCATTTTTCACCATCCAGTATTACAATTACACACCAGGTCTAAAAAGCCTAATGTATTAAGTGTGCGAAGACAAGCGGAACCCTGGGAACAGGCACAGAAAGCTTGAATGTTTGAAAATGTCCATGACATTAAAAGCAGCTTTGTGTGAGTTTTTCCAAGAATGTGCAGGTTGTTTTTAATTTGTAACAATTAACATTGCTATACATGCCGTTACTTTTGCGTGCGATGCTCTACCGATTGGTGCCGTTACTTTAGAAACTTTAAGCGGACTAAAAGTACACCTTTGATATGAGATGACATTTGCCCACCTTTAAAGGCATTGGGTTATCCATTTAATTCGATATGTTTCTTCTGTTGTCAGGTATTAATGGCACATTAAGTTGATTCCAAAGAAATTGAGCTTTGCAGCCTCTAATTCATCACCCTTGGAATGTTACATGCTATACCTTCATTCATTTAAGCTCATGAACCAACATGAGGCTGGCTTTGAATGTTCTCAATATGTCCGCTATATAAACAATCCTAAGAAAAGGTTTAATAAAGAGGGTACCCTTAGCATGAACAAGAGTTGCTGATTATTATCTCACCTGTTGAGATGTCCATTTTCTGTTACGTCAGCAACATCATGAATATTCCACATGTTGGTCAGGAAGTAAGAACAGAAGCCATGCCCAGCTGAAAAAACAAAAGAAAATAAATGTACCGGTTTTGGAAAGTTTAATCAATGTGTTAAAGAAAAAAAAAAGATAAAAAGAGGTCTCAGAATAGTTTAACACACACCAGACAAATCGAAGTTCGTGACATTTATGGTCATCATACTCGCTGGTATGCACACAGTTTACTTACCAGGCAAAAGTTACTAATGAGCCTAATTGCATCAGCAATGTTCATTTATCATTACAGTGAATAAACCGCAGATGCACAGATGTGTGCAAGGCAACTGGCAAGATTTAAGAACAAAGGAACATAGTCTGATTTATTCTTGTTAAAGAAAAGTCTGCACTTTTTTATGCTTTCCAGAGCCAGAGCTTTAGCACACAGAAGTTTTTCAAAGTTATGCAAATATTTAATATGATGTATATGGCTGCCGAAGAGTGAATTTCAACTAGTTAAATATTAACCACTAATTGGCCACACGGTTGGGAATTACCAGAGCTGTTGCAACACATAATTTTACTCGGTGTGTAGTGTTCCAGTCAACACCGAAAAAGTGCTCACAATACGCACAATATTTTTTTTAGCCACAATACTGTGACAACATGTATGATCAGAATACAATGATAATTAAGAATAAACTGCAGGAGAATGACATGTATGATAGGCCAGGCCTTTGAAAGGAAACTGCAGTAATGTTTAAAATGAGTGCACACAGATGTCAATGAAACATTTATCATGTGTTCTACACAATTTGAGCACATGCACAGTCGGTGTCAAAAGTTTCCAGACAGCAGCATAAAAAACACTACTGTTTTTTTATCAGTATGTGATTGTAGCCAGTAAAACTGTACACCACTGTTGTTTGCATATATGTACTAATATTACTGGATAAAAATCTGCATAAGAGGCTTGCCAATGCTGTGGAAATATTAATATTTTTCTCAGGTGCCTCAGTCTATAAACTTTTTATGCTGACTTACCTAACTGCGGGACTCACAGTTGCTTAGTTTTTCCCAATGAGTTCTCAAACTTGTACACATGGCAATATGTCCCCTTGTATATGTATGACTCATGTACGAAGAGCCGTAGTACAAAGGTATGTAGCTGGCCATAAAGCTACATTTTGGGCTAAAGCAGTCTTAAAGGTGTACTGACATGACCATTTCTTTACATTGAATGAAAGTCTAATCTCTCAACCTCAAAGAAAATACTGGCAAGCATTGGAGCATCCTGAGTAATCCCTTCAGGAGCCAATTGATTCTTTTCGTGAAAAATCTAATTTCGCAATATTGCTTGCATCTTCAGAACCATGAAAAGCATACTGCTGCAGAGAGGAGCTTAATTGTCAAGTTCACAGAATGGGGACTCAATGCGAGAACTTTCTGCAGGAACGTCACATATGAGAGCATCAACTATTTCTTGTCTAAAATACCTATCCAGCCACTACAAAGATATGGGCGATGTAAACCATCGTGAAAAACAATGAAAGAAGTGAATGCACTACACGATAACATGCTGACACTGAGAGCATGCATCCAGTTGTCCATCTCCCAATTCACTTTAACCGAAATACTTTACACACATTAGTCAAACTTGGACCACATATCCAATCTGAAATTTTCAAAGATTTACCCAACACGTTTAGCAAATTATTTCCGTGACAGCGTTTCCTTATGATGCATTATTTTGGTGTGCACAGAGCCTGAAAGGAATAATTTACTACTATGTACTTGCTTCCATGAACCACTTTCTGTTTTTGTACTCAGGAGGTGGATGTGTCATGACATCGCAGTACATTGGCTCGCTGTGTTACTGCTATCCTTGCAGCTGGCAAACACGAGCGCAGTGTTGTCGCAGTATTGTCGTACCTGGCCATAAGGCTATGCGACATAAGCATGTTTTACTCTCCACCATTACATCACGATAATGCCGATGATGCCAGGTTTGGCATTTAGAGGCTACGCTGGTATAAAATTAAATACCTTATAACTGTTTCAAGCCTTCACAGTTGCTAAGTGTGGCCCTTTTATGTGCAAGAAGCAAGTGGTAGAATTTATAAAACTTGGGAAATATGTGTCAGTACTCCTTCAAAAGCATGTGGAAGATGTTGCAAGTTTTACTGCTTCTGGACTGCATCAAGTCAAATTCTTTGGTTGCAGTATTACAACAATATTTGTGCATGGCCATGACATGTGAACATTTTGTGACAGTCCCGGTGCCAGTAGACTGCTGGTTGCCGTGTACTTCCTGATGTCACAACGTGAACCAAGATGAGAGCTGCAGTGCTAGTAGCAACATCTTGTGATACTGTATTTAAACAATGTGAAATTGTGAGCAAATAGAAGCCATCAAATCGTGAAAGAAGCATGACTGGTCTCGAATTGCAACTAATGAATGCATTCTACTTATCTGCTGGCATAAGGGCCATCAGTACATTACTTGAATAAAACAATCCTGTTGTTTTAGTTATGCCACACAATAATGCTTCACCTTTATTGTACTTGAAAACACTGTTTCAAGACATCACTAGTGGAGCTGATGCCAGTGCATATGTGACCGGACATCAACACTGACGTTACAAGAAGTGGTTATCTGGGTTGCGATTGGTTTCAGAAAGCGAACTGTTCGCTTGTCGCTGTGTGATTGATCAGAATGGTGCTTTTGCTGACGAAAGCGCAATTCTGACCACTCACGCAAGCACAAGTAAACAGTTGGTTCACTTTCCAAACCATTACAAGATTGTGCTCCTGGACCTTATAGCAGCTGATTATTTAGCTTGCCGTGTCCTACATTCACCAAACTTTTAAGTGTCAGGGAAGCAGCTGTATAAAGTTTTTTTATTTCTCAGGTTCTCCTGCCGGGTGCAAAGTAGTTCCATTCGAATAAAGGTGCAGATATAATTTTATGCACACAAAAAGCACTACGCTGAAACTTAGAGTGCAAGACACTGTATCATTGTTCTGATTTGTTCTGTGAAGAAAATATAATCTATGCTTGTATACAATCTCGAGGCAGCAAGATAGCCCCCTAAAAAAACCCAGTATCTTTTTGATTGTCGAATCTAACACAGCAGGTTCATGGTTCTCTAGCTTTGACTGCCTCTGTACAAAGCACAGGCTTTTCTTGTAAGTTTATTAAAGAAACAAAATAGTAGAATAGTGAACAAAACTATACCAAGATATCCTGTGAGAATGAATTGCTGAGACATGACCACTTAAAATGATTTATTGATGATATTTAGTGTCTTAAAGTGGCAATCGGGCTATGAGACAGAGTAAAGATTTATTGATTTTCCGTCCCCTGTTCGGAGCTACTGGATGTGGTAGCGAGAGGTACTTGACAACTCCGGATTAGTGTCGACCACCTGGGGCTCCTTAACATGCAACTGAACCTGCTAGCGTCCACAATCATTCTTGCTTGCATGCAAGTCTTATTCGAATATGCCATCATCATCAGAAGTACAAATGCACCCAAACCTATGCATTCTTTCAAAAGCTAAATGCGCAGCTGTATGCTTACCAGCAGACTGCCATAGATATTATGCCATTACGGCAGGTACACAAAAAGCACTGCTGCTTAAATTGCATTTGGGAGTGCAGAGAGGCATTAACAGCTTTTTTGGCTATCTGTGCACAAAACCAACCAGGTTTGATACACTCATGTAAAATTCTTCATGCTGATATGAAAGACCGATACAGGTCTTGAAATACCTATGTTGGTTTCAGAGTTCATAAATGTAGCCTCATAGTCATCCCCCAATAATTAATTATGCAACAGTTATAAAAGATGTTATAATGGCACATTCACAAACGCCTGCTGTGCAGAGTAAAGCTACTAACTTGTTCATTTCTTGACAAAACCTTTCTGCACTTAAAAAAAGAAAGAAAAAAAGCGGGAGAGGGGGAGACTGCACGCAGAAAACAAGCATGTTGTAAATAAACAACAAACATTGTAATCTTTTTAAGAAATGGTGAAGCATTGAATGACAGCAACTGTGCAAAGTATAAAAAATGACAATTTATCACATTAAGCAATGATGTAATGAAAATTTTATCAATTTCCACTGCATATTTCACACTTTTTTCCACATTTTACTTTGCCATAAGAGAGAAAAGAAGGTCTGAGGATTGCCAGAAATATATACAGTTGGCTCCCATAATCTCGACTCTTGCAGACTGCGAGATCTGGTCGCATTATCCAAAAGGCCGAATTAAAAAATGGCGGCAAAATGAACAAATAATTTTTTTTTTATTGCCTGAAGTTGCCTGCAATGTCGTTTTGCTTCTTGAAGTGCAACTCAACCAGCATTGAGGTGTCACTGACATGTCTAAATGCTGCCTTAGTGTGACATGACACGAAACAAGCGAGAATGACTAGCTCCATGGGAGGAAGGAGCATATGCCACTAAACGATAAAAATAAAATGGCTTCACAGTTAGATAAACAGTATCATCATCATCATCTGAATTTCTCGCTCTCAAGATTTTAGTGACCGCTGCGCAGATAAGATGCCGGTGGGGGTCAAATTAACAGAAGTGATGTGCTTTAGCATTCAAACTAAATTAATTTTCCTTTCACAGCAATGTACGATTTCTCGTTGGGCCTTTTCAGTGTGTTCAAATTATTTGAAGAATATAATTAACTGAGGTTGAATTAATGAGAATTGACTGTACATATTTAAGATTTTTACTGTGTGGGATCATAGTATAAAAGACTGTTGCAATGTGATATTAATGCTTCATTAGCTTTACTTTTGTTAATGTTGTCTACTTTTTGCACCTTAAAAGCCTGCAAATAGGGAAGGAAAAAAGAAAATGGTCATTTATTAAAAACTACTATCCACTCAGGACAGTTAATGAGAAACAAACTTGCATGTGTACAGCTGCTGCCAGACTTAATCAGAACATGATTTTAGTTCCTTTCCATTATTTTTACAGAAACACTAGCCTGTCGGCAAGCTCTCTAGGTGAGGGTGCCTTGCTATTGCTAGTTCAGTTCTTTAAAAAAACCATCATTGTTCCCTTCTTACAGCTCGCAGCTGTCAAGGCCACTGATTTTAGTACATCTTTAATGTTTCGGTTATGTGTCATTGCATCCATGTATATGTTGCCATGAACAACTTCAATGTATACAGAGCACTGCATCTATCAATGTACAGCCCCACGAATTGGCTAGCATGCAGTAAAACGGCAACATGGCAATTGTGTTCCCGTGACATACTTCCACAGCATCTACTAGTAGCCCTAATCCTGTATGCTGCAAATGTGAAATATTAAGGTTCGCTCAGTGTAAATCGGGAAAAAACACCATGCCACTGTAGTAAGGGTGTGAGTGGTGCGCATACTACACTAAAAAAAGTGCACTAAGGACATTATTTGGGCAAATTCTTGAACATCACAGTAATTACAAACATCAGAATAAACCACTTGGCACAATGCCAGACAGTCAGTCCAAAATTTTGCAGCACATCATCTGGTGTTTATTATGCATAAGTTGGTACACACATGTACGTGTTCACCTGCAGTCCCACTACGTTGCTGTGTTTATATATAATAGGAACTGCTGACGTACGTTAGTCCTGCACTTAGCAATTGACTTGTACAATGTACATACGTGCACGACAAATCACGCAAAAGCAATGAAGTTTAAAAGCTGGGTCTGAAATAGAATTTAGATGCTTTAGACTATAGATACGAGCTGAAAATTTCTTTGAATATGGTTAAATTGTGTATTAGAGTTCCTGATAATTCTTAGGAGAAAGAGAGAGGCATTGCTGGCTTGCACCCTACTCGATCGATAATGTCAGCTGAGTTTTGTGTTTCTTTAATGAACAAAGTAGGGTGTACTACCACTCAAACCAGTTGTTCATTGGATGCGAAATCACGGTGCTGGAGATCGACAAAATGTACAAATCATCAAGGTACTGCAACATGCAACTCATTCTCATTGGGATATCACTGTTCGATCCCTAATTTATTTGTTGATAAGCTTTACAAGAAAAAATCCGTGATTTGTACTGCGGCAGTCACACAGAATTGCGTACGCACTGTGCTAGATACCGCGATTAACAAGGTCCTCAGCCACTTCAGCTGGTAAGCAGCAGCTGTCCCCGTGTAGGTTTCGGTTTCTCTTATCGCTAACGTCTCCCTTCGAGTACCTCGGCGCCTTAGTAACCGCATGCTTCAACATGACATTCTCCGCGCGCTTGGGGAGTGGTCGGAAAAGAGAGTTGCGCCGCAGTGGTGTAATGAACGCGTCAAGAAGATGATCAAACAAGGTAATACTGACGTTCACTGCTTCGTAACTTAGATCTACACAGACGCAAAACCCGAATTAATTATCGACGACCGGCTGACACGAGCTTTTCGTCCCTGGTCGCTCTTTTGAAGGAAAACAACACAGGTGCATCGGCGCTTCAGTACAGTCCATAAGATCCGTTCAAGGTCTGCGCGCGTGTCCCTCACTTTTACGCATCAGCGCGGCGAGAGCGGATCCCGCAGGTGTTCTCGCGCGTCGCGCCCGGTGGCTTTCCTTTGTTTCGCTCTTTCTGCTGCGCTCCCTTTCTATTTCTATTCACAAAAGAAAAAAAGAAATACTGCATAAGCGTCGCGCCGACGGCCCCGACAGTGCATCGTCGAAACGAGGAGTCGCGTCCACTGCGAGATCAATCCGCGCGCTCGCTCGCACTGTGCATAGGCGGAGCTTAGCGCGAGGCCCTTGCAAGCACGGCCGCAAATCCGCGCACGGAAGAAATGTTGAACACCGAAGAGTATGAAACCCACCTTTAACGACGTGTAAACTGCTATCCCTTTCCTGGCCTGGCGTCTGCAGGCCCCGTCGTCGTCGTGTGTCCGCCTGATAGACGAAGACACACAGCACACACACACACACCGTAGCACGGATATCTGCGCGCTGTCACCGGTTGTCACCGGAACCCCAGAGTACCGCTACCGCTCCGGGAAGCAGCAGCGTTGACATCGCGGCGGCTTGCTGGGCTGGCGATGATACGACGACGGCAGCAAGCGAGCTGATGTTTCCGAAACTCCGGTGAACGATTCAAACGCTGTGCACACAACACGCGCTCGCTGTTCGGCCGGTTGCCTCCGACGACTCGTCCACCGCGTTGTCGTCGGGCGCACGGACTGGAGATGGGAAAGAAACAGATGTCGACGGTCGCCTGGGCACAGTGTCACGAGTACCGCGCAAATCCGTTCGGTTACGCTTCGCACACTCCACTGCGGCCGGCTCGTCGTACGGCCAGCCAGCTCGACGCACGAGCCTAAACAAACGCATTCAACGGGGGAAGCAGCGAAGCAGAGAGAGCGGCAAGGGAGGGGAGCGGTAATGGCTGTCTGAGAAAGGGAGCGCGCTCTCAGCATGTCCTCCTCGCAGGTTTGTGACGTCAAAATACGAGCGCTGGTGGACAGGTGCTGCTTTCACTCTGGGCAAATCGAACCGGTCGCGGTGGTCTAGTCGAAAAATAGAGGGCGGCATGTAACAGTGTAACGCGGCCCTTAGTGGTCCAGTTTCGATTTTTGTCTTCCGGCTCTCGTTTTCCATTGCGTTCTGCGACGGTCGCTCGACCGACTTTTTGTATTCGCTGGCCTAGTAATGAGAAACTGGATAAAATCAGTGTCGCGCCCCGCAACACCCAGGCAAGGCAAATAATGTTTCTTTGTTCTTCGGAGGTAGAAAAACAACGCAAGACACTTCTTTTTCGTTTACTTTTCAACGCGAGAAAGCGCAGTTCCCATACAATGAAAGAGAGAGAATGAAAGATAATCGTTTGCACTCTGCCGCAGAACATGAGGTCCTAAACTGGACTCGCTGCTGCGACTGCCGCATTGTGATGGGGTCGGAATGCAAAAACGCTTGTGTACTGAGCTTTGTACGCATGTTAATGAGCCACAGGATGTCAAAATAATCCGGTGTCCTCTCCCTTTCCCATTATATACGTTGTCTCTCCCAGTGCTGCTTCGAGACGTCAAACCCGATTTATATTAGTCAATCAACCAACCCCTGCAAAATGGAAAGGTGAACTTTGCTCAATGAACTAGCAATCTTTCGCACGTCATATGGACATCACTAAAGAAAAAGAGAGAGAGACAGAAAGAAAGACAAAAACTATAAAGGTGATGTGCTGGCAGCATTGGCCTCGGTCTACCTTACATGACATTTTTGTGCGCTGTGGCAGGTGCCACTCTGTCAGCAAGGCAACAGTTATATCATGATATATAGCACGCAAAATAACAATCGTTATGAGACAATGGGTCACTGAAGACAGTTTCGGAGGAAAATTCTACGCCTCTGGTGGATACATGGAGAAATCAGGTGTATTTATGCTACCGATGCTGTATACCGACCGTAAATCATGAGCTTAACGTATAGTATTTCCACAATGTGCTGGTACTGCGAGGAGCTGTTGCTACTTTCGGAGCCCGTTGTGCGACGCCACATGACAATGACACATCTCGATGACAAGCGAAGAGAAAGCCTGCGAGAGGACGAATACTTTACCACTGAACTAAGTCTTTATGAGAAAAGTAGCGATGACCAAATAAAGACAAATGTATGGAGGAAAGAATTATTCTCCATTCATGGACGAAGATGACCAGCTCGGTTTATGAAAAGATTACTGGCAGCCGTCGCACTAGAAGCAGTAACTGCCGCGAAGAGCATGCGTTGTATATGTAAGCGCGATAACGTAGACGTTATGTCGGAGGGATGCTGGAAAACAAGCTGGCCTCTTTGGAGATTGAGTAAGCCGCCCCTGACCTGCACAGATCTAATGTCCTGTGACCGACTAAGCTATAGGAGGCATTGAATCGACGCGCCTGCGATGTTTCCGGTGCCGGGATCGCACTCAACAGCGGTGACAGCCTCCTATAATCTTGCCACCGCATTTAGCCACAGAGGTACTCAGATCACGTCATCTGGGGTCACAGTGAGTGAGAGAACCCGAGTATAAAGGCCAACAAAGAAATAAACACGCGCTCATGGTTTGCTCAAAGTGCGACAGCTACAATGTTGTGCACAGTTAAAGCGATTGTACAGGCTTCCCACCATATTGGGTCGATTTCATACCAAAACTTGGCCGCTACGGCGTTCCCCGGCAAGTGTCTGTGCTACGGTAGCCAACGTTCCGGGATATAGGGGTAGGACTGGCGAATAAGCCTTCCGGCAATTATGCAGCCATTTGTACAGGAAGATTTCACCACGCTCGATGTATGGAAAAAGGTAACACTCTGGTCAAACCATGTGCGCAATCCGCTTCCCACCCTCTGCCAATCGTATATGTGCCATTCAAGATCAGCGCGAGAAACAGAAGACCCATACGGGACGGAGATGCAGACCAAGGCGGGCGACACGTCGGGCCCAGTGGAGCCATTTGTGGCCATAAACGTCCACCTTTTGTCTCGGATGTGCTGCCCGCTCGCACCACAGTTACCGCCCTCGGAGGCAGTCAGTCAAAGGGCTCTAGGTCAAGGCGACCACGCCGAGTGCGGCTGGTCGCGCAGTGCACGGTGCCCAGCCGGCCCTTTTGTGCCAATCTGGGTCGCGCTCAGACAAGCACCCCCTTTGTGCGGGAACCGCCCCGTCGTGGGATAAGAGTTCGACGCTGCATGCATGGCTCTTCGCGCCGTCTTTGTCCATGGGAACCGCCCTCCATCTTCGCGGCCCTCGGCTGTGTCCACGGTTTTCGTTCTCTGTTTTCGTCTTCACCGTCTCGAAGTTTGCCATAGGACACACACACTCTCTGCATTTGTGGAGCGATTCAGCATACTCACAGTCTGAACATATTTGCTTATTTAGGTACCGTATAAAAAGACCACCATTTGCCTGTAGCCCCAGAAAGAGATAAAGGGAGGAAACGTTTAGAGAAAGACGGAACTATATTTGCGGGCTCGCTTATCTATAGACTATTGCATGCGCACTCGAGAAGGAGAATTGCTCGTGCCTTCTTATCCGCAAATAAAGGGCACAGGTAGACTAAATATTAGCAATAACATCTCTCCTGCAGGGTTATGACCATATAGAGGCCGTGTAAGGCCGCATTGATTGTTTTGTGTACTCCCTAAGTGTCGCGAGTCGCCCGCGTGCTTTGTGCATAGAGAGGAGGTCTTCTTCCCTCCACGTCCGAGGGGCAACCGTCGGGCCATGTTGCCAAGTGCTGAATAAAGCCCGCCTGGTGTCGAATGACGACTTACAGTGTGCGCTGTAGAGATGCAGTGTGCATGTGAGGAGCGCATTCGGAGAACGTCGTCTTGTAGACAATAATTTCGGGTACCATGGACGGTCATAATTCTCCCACGCGGACAAACCTTGAGTGGAGCTGCTGTACCGGTGTTGAAGCCCCGGCTTCCCAGACATTTGCGGGGTAGAGACGCCAGAAAAGTTTACCTATAAATGTACCTTGTCCATCTGATCTCCATCGCTTCCCTTCTGCACTCGATCGACAACCGCCGATCATCGTCCGAGAAACTTTACGTTCTAACGGAGAAGCGAGGACAACAGACGAATGAAACTTTACTGGCCGTTCACCTAGTCATTATCGCGACCTTTCCAAGAAGCATCCCATATTGGCAGAGCATTTTACGAGCTTCATATACCGAGTACTGCAGTGTTTCAAAAGCCCTACAAAGTAGACTGCAAAATGACTAGCGGTTTGTTCATGAACTGCTGTGGCTCGCTTGCTGTGTATATATATATATATATATACATATATATATATATATATATATATATATATATATATATATATATATATATATATATATATATATATATATATATATATATATAATTTGTTTATTTATTCTACGATAGTGCCGCTCTCAGCCGAGAGCGTAGCAGACGGGCCTGAACACTTTCTTGTCCGAACATAAATACACGTGCGAGCTACACAACAACAATATATTCAAGAAAATACAAAGGATAACGTAGATAAGGTATACAATAGAACATTAAACAAAGCAGAATAAAATGAACAACAACCGGGGCACATCATAGACAAAGCAAAAACGGGAAATATTTGGGAAGAAACAAGTGTATACAATTTTATTTTTCTAAGTACTCTCAGTTTAACATAAAGAGAATAGGGAACAAACATTAGAAGTCGTTAATAATCTCTTGTGATGAGCTCCAGCTGTGAAACCAATAGGGATAAAGAGTTTGTCGTTGTTAATGACGAGTTAAGTTCATTCCATTCTCTAATTACCCGAGGAAAGAATGAGTACCTGAATGCGTCATTGGAAAAGGAATACTCTGCTAGCGTATGCTCGTGTTGAAGCCGTATTATTCTAGATTGCGAATATGAAATGTACTGGGTGATATCAATTTTATACTAACGGTGCAGAATTTGAAACAGGAATTTTAGTCGACCTTGTTTTGCTCTCGTCGATAATGTGTTCAAGCCTGAGGAAGCTAGGAGGCGTGAAGGTGAGTCAGTAGAACGATATTTGCTATGAATGAACCTAATAATAATAATATTTGGGGTTTTACGTGCCAAAACCACTTTCTGATTATGAGGCACGCCGTAGTGGAGGACTCCGGAAATTTTGACCACCTGGGGTTCTTTAACGTGCACCTAAATCTAAGCACACGGGTGTTTTCGCATTTCGCCCCCATCGAAATGCGGCCGCCGTGGCCGGGATTCGATCCCGCGACCTCGTGCTCAGCAGCATGAATGAACCTTGCGGCTTTCCTTTGTACGGGTTCAACTTTATATATATATATATATATATATATATATTGTGAAGAGCTGAATTGCGTTTCGCAGAATGGGTGGCACAAAGCCGCTACCATTTTTTTCTTTCGAAAGCGACGTCTTTATTCTTTCCCCTTGTTTGACACTTTCTTTTCTTCTTTTCTTTCACAGCGATCGATTTAGGGACTTTCCACTCGTGTAGTTGCATTCGCGGTGTCGCCTTATTGTCGCACATCTTTAAGGCGATAATCATGCATTTACGACGACGATAGAATGAAATACGCTGCGTTAAAGCTTCACTGCAAGATGGCTCAAACCGCCAAAGTTCACCAAGAGGATCTCCCGTAATTTAATGCTCCTGCCAATTAACCGTTCGGATGGGACTTCTTAGTTTCTTTGTTTGCGTGCGTGAGTAAATGACGCCAATAAAGATAATTAATATCAGTGACATCGACGATGCGGCGCAAGTTCGAAGAGCGCAGCATTGTAGGCCAGTGTCAAGCCAGCAGAGGCAGGCATGCAGTCCGAGTGCCGCTGCCATTATTTTCTGGGAGTTGCTCAGTGGCTATGGTGTTGGGCTGCTGAGCACGAGGTCGCGGGATCGAATCCCGGCCACGGCGGCCGCATTTCGATGGGGGCGAAATGCGAAAACACCCGTGTACTTAGATTTAGGTGCACGTTAAAGAACCCCAGGTAGTCGAAATTTCCGGAGTCTCCCACTACGGCGTGCCTCATAATCAGAAAGTGGTTTTGGCACGTAAAATCCGGTAATTTAATTTAATTTATTTTCTGGGATCTGTACTGCGCAGGACATTGGCTGTCTTATTTATTATTACTATTTGTTTTGAACACATATACACAGTTAACAGGAAAGGGAAAGCGAGGAACAGGCTGGCAACTGCCACCGGAAGGGGCACAACGCCTGCCTATACTCTTCAGAAGGGACGTGACAGCAACACAGAAGTGGAAGATAGGAAGGAGGGGAGGAAGGGGGAAAGAAAGTGGAAGATGACAAATCTAAAAGAATAAAGTAGAACACAGTACAGATCACACACAGCAGGGCCGGTCACTGAAGGTCACCGCTACTACGGAATGTTGTTGAATACTATAGTTTCGACGCTACAAACATGAACCTAAGTTAGTTAACTCTATGAAGGTAAGTAGGGCGCGATGAGCCTGATCACGTTTAGACGCACAACCACTGGGCAGTAAACATTCGTCGAGTGTCGTACACCGCAACTGCTCGCAATAATGCGCTGACTGTCGCATGCCGTCGCGGCCTCGCACTCTCGATAGTCTGGGCGATCGAGACTGCGATATTTTTGGATTTACTAGTTTTATTCTGTCTTCAAGAATAATTAATCGTTGGGCCAGTTGGTGCTTGCCTCGCTGATGAGGAAAGTCAATTTGTGAGAAGCGGTTTGTCTTGGTCGTCCCCTGCTGGGTGCGCTGTCTTTTTGTTGCGCTAATTTTCCTGGCCGGTATTTTAGTTTCGCTGCGAGAGAAGACAGTCGAGTAGCCCGTTACTCCATGGGTGACATCGGTTGCCTTGAGCCGTAAAATAAAATAGATTTCATAAAAGCTTCACTGAAAGGTGGCTGAATATCTATACTAAAGTAGAAAGGCTCAGCGGTTTGACTATATATATTGAATGTGTTGTACACTCACTGAACAAGGAAAAGGTGATTGCAGCCGACGTTTTCGAAGATGAGGTTTTGGTGTATTCGCGTGACGTGCCCCCAAAATATGTTTTCCGTGTCTGGGCTGAACTGAGACGTTCTTTTTTTAATTTATTAGCGTATAGATAACTCAGATAAAGCGAAGCGTATCCCTTTGGCTCGAAGGGTAAAGGAAGCTTTCGACGCCCCCATTACGGGACCTGCAAGCCGACAATAAAACGGCTGATTCTGTAATCATTTTAGGTTACCTCGAGAGATAGGAAATGGGCGTCTGCATGTGCACTGGCCACGGTGCAAACTTTGGGCACGTGTAGCAGGTTTGCGCTCGCATACGCTGCATTTTTATCCTTTCTTTATTATTTTTTTTCTTCCCTGCGTTACAGAGCTTGTCGCTGAGTTGTGGTGGGAAAAAATACCATCGCTAAAAGGGGAGGCGTTTGTGGCGGCTCGTTTAGCAGCTTGCGCTAATGAACCGCGCGCTGACGAAGTCATACTTGCAGACTTGCAAGCGTGGCATTTTGCCTTGCTTGGATACTGTGTGTTTACTTAAATTCATTCGTTAATTCGTTTAATTTTCTCAGACAGCGTTAAAAAATGTAAATGATTGTCGGACCAATAGCTAATGGCTATGCCTTAATGATCCGATTAGAGCACGATTCAAGCAACCTTTGTGTACCTGTGACAATTAATATAGCAAGTTCTAACAACCCTAAACACATAACATCAATCAGGACAAACTGCACAATTTTTATTTAATAACGAAGCAGTGAAAGTAACAATATATAATTTGCAAGCAGCCTCAGAAATCAAGGATGGATCATTAGTTGTGGTAAATATGTAGAGGGCGTGTGTGGGAGCACGTAAAAATATTTGGAGGACGCTTAAGCTTCGCCTTTAAGTGAGTGGAACGCGATAGCATTCACAAATCCCTGATTGCTTCCCACGTCTTCCGGCAACTGTACCGGTAGGGTGCGCGAAGAAATTTTCGCCCTTAAGTGAGAATTTACAATGCCAACGCTCAGACATAGTGCTCAAATAATTCTCTATACGACATTATTGGACTTCGTAGCTCGCTGTGTTTCTGGCGGTAAATTTCCTCCAAGAACATTTCGTGTCATTCGCGACGAAAACAAAAAAAAAAAAAAAATAGAGAAGAAAAGAAGGCGTGAAATGGGCTGCGTACATAACTATGCCGTTTACACACTTAGATATGTTCAGTTATAATAACCGCAATAAGTCAAGTGGTAGTATCAATACAATCTGTCAAAAAGGGGCGCGCAACTGTGCTCGCAGTTAAAATAAGCGATAATTCTGAACGCGTGCTTTTGTGATTGTTGACGAAGCTATAGGTAAGCGTGGTCCTCTTCCAACGAATTAATGCAGTTATGTTAAGTGTGTATATATAAGAGGGAAATAAAGAATGCGTAACATGCATGCATTGATATACTTACATAATTGTAACAAGGTGTAAAATCCAGACGCGTACTAAACATTATTATAATAATATTTGGGGTTTTACGTGCCAAAACCACTTTCTGATTATGAGGCACGCCGTAGTGGAGGACTCCGGAAATTTTGACCACCTGGGGTTCTTTAACGTGCACCTAAATCTAAGCACACGGGTGTTTTCGCATTTCGCCCCCATCGAAATGCGGCCGCCGTGGCCGGGATTCGATCCCGCGACCTCGTGCTCAGCAGCCCAACACCATAACCACTGAGCAACCACGGCGGGTAAACATTATTATATAGGTTTCTTTGGTAAGACCAACGTGCATAAGGGCTCATGAAAAAATTACGCCGACGTAATTACATATGGATAAGTCTGCTCTACGAAACATTCATTGATCTCCTAGCTCTGCTTGCGTTGTACTAATTGGTTCTGTCATATGACTGGAATATTACACAGTATAGACCTTCGTATTATTAATTGTGAGGTTGTTGCCGACACACTGCAGTTACATATTTTGCTAAGCTGAGCCTCAGCCTTGCCCTACTACCGTTTTAAGTTAGTAATTGTTACTAATAGGCACGTGTCACCTGCAAACATAACAATTTCAGTCACTCAGCTGGCCGGTCGGCGACTGCCGTTGACCCTTTTTTAACCCTCAAATACAAAACAAACAAAACGGGAGAGGAATCCCGACCACGCACTGTAATAGCAGTAGCAAGCAAGGGCCAATTGAACAATAAACTGAAAGCACTAAAAAAAAAACTCGAATAAATTGTGAAGGAATTCCAGGAAAAGAAGGCAAAAATATTGAGCTTATTCTTGGATGTCAACGTTGTCGGAATGAGGCCAGTGCGGTCAGAAATAGTACATGAGATTTTCGCTGACAGGACGGGGCAGATACATTTGTCGGCGTTCTTCTTACGCAACGTGATAAGGCGCGTATCGACATTTGTCCGGACAACAGTGCATAATACACGTACCGCGGGGTCAGGGTTTCTCCAGTGCAAAGCAGAATAGCGCGGTCTTTTGAAAAGTTGTCATGTCAGTGAGCTGTGAGTAATCAGAGCTGCTACGGGACCATGCGGTACAGGGCCGCCGTAATGATAGTAGTAGTATAGTTGAACTTAATGGGATGCTGAGGGCACGAGCTCACCGCAACTGTCATAGTTTTGGACCGCTGTTGACGCAGTCGGAACAGCTTGTCACACTTGCAGCGGTCAGGGAAATTTGTTAAAAAGAAAAGGAGGCTCTTGCCTTTTAGCAGTTGCTCCTGTTCCTGTATACATTGATTTCTTCTTAGAAGTGCGTTGAATTCAGTTAGTCGGTACGGATTCATTTCTGTATAATACAGCGCAGATAAGCAATGCCACAGGAAAGACACAAAACCGTATTGTCGATTTTCGGGTGTCTTCTCCGTGTAGTTGTTTGTTTGCGCCGTATTAGGGAAATTATTTCTTCTGTTTAGTCGCTACGTCGGGGTCCGGCGGGAGTCTTTTTCTCTTTTCTTTAATCGTTTAATTATTTACCGCGAATCGCATGTGCATTACAAAGGGGACAAATTAAAAGCATGAGAAGCGCACGACTTAAACAGCATACAAATGGGATGGCGAACGAGACGTTCAGGTAGCACCTATAAATGTACTTTTGGCATGCGATGCTTGAAACAGTCATTTGTCATTCCGGTGAAAGTCGGGGCTCGCCTCAATAGAAACGCGGGGAATAAATGGTCGAGAAACGTTCTATAGAATAACACTATAGAATAAGAAAAGAGTTTACTACTGAAGTACAACGTTATTCTGACTGGCGTTTCCGATGTATATCATGCCCGCTCAAATATTGGTAGCTAATTTGCATGTATATATATATTAATATCTGTCTTTTAATAATGTGGCGACGCAACAAGCTATGGAAAGAAGAATGATGGGTGTAACGTTAAGGGATAAGAATAGAGCAGACGGGTGAGGGAATAGACGCGAGTTAATGACATCTTAGTTTAAATCAAGAAAAAGAAATATGCGTGTGCAGAGCATGTAATAAGGCGGGAAGGTAACCGATGGCCATTAAGGGTTACGGACTGGATTCCAAGAGACGGGAGGCGTATAGCAGGGGGCGGCAGAAAGTTAGGTGGGGGAATGAGATTAAGAAGTTTGCAGGGATAACGTGGCCACAATTAGCACATGACCGGGGTAGTTGAAGTATGGGAGAGGCCTTTGCCCTGCAGTGGGCGTAGGCAGGCTGATGATGATGATTAATAATGTATGTATATTATGTTTTCTTATATGCACTATATACTCTTTAATCCTTCTGTAACGCCCCCCCCCCCCCATCCCCTTTCTTACCAAATGCCTCATACGAGGCCTGTAAGGACATTTTAATATATATAGCGCCTTATTTGCATCTTTCTTTGCATCCTCACCAGCAGGCTCACAACTCCGGCGTCGTGCGCACCGCTGACTTTTCTCGTTTGCCGTGTCCTATAGTAGGTCCGCTGTCGCACTGTTCCTCGCGCAACGCCATGTACTGTACGCACATGGCGGCACCCGCACATGCGTGCACGCCATACTGTATATTCAAAAGCGCAGCGGTCATTCCCGGGGCTGCGGGTCGGGCAATACACTTTCCCCGCCGGGAAAACGACGGCGACGGACGCGCGCGTCCTTTGTGTGTGTGCCTATGGGACCCCGGAAGTGCACAGCGCACGCACAGATGCAGCGGCTGCGTGCATGTGTACAGGCCGATGACGGCGGCGGCGTCGCGTAACGCACTTCCCGTGCGAGATTGGGCTCGCCCAAGCAAGACCCACCGTCTTGAATCAATCTGTCCTGGTGCACGGGCGCCCTTCGGTCTCTCGCGGCTCTCGTTCCGCATGTGAGGCGTGCACACAGTGCGTGGCGTGTCGGCAGAGAGAGAGAGAGAGAGAGAGAGAGAGAGAGCTGCGCCATTTTGACGCGCAGGCGCAACGCAGCGGCAAGCGTCATGGATCGACTGTCCCGCGCCGACGGCGGCTTTGCTGGTCGAACACGGACGAGGGAAAGCCAAATTGTTTGCACGCAACTGCGCCCGGGCACGCCACCAAGGTTGCGTTATACCGCTGGCGCCGCTGGCGCTGCTGCGAGAGCACGGAGCCACTCCTTCCACCCACTGCAGCTGCTGCAACCGCTGCGTCGGGACCCGTCCGGCTTCTGAAGCGGGCTCTGAGCGGCTCGCCTCTTGAGAAGGAGGTTTCGTTGACATTGAAGAAACTCCTCGTGGCAGGTCTATCGGATTCTGTATAGTCCTTATATAGACGCATGGCCCACACAGAATGCAGATTGTGTGTACGAAGCTTTATGTGACGCCGCCCTTAGCCACTGTCCCTCACGGGACCCCCCTGTAGAAGGGGACCGTGCTGCCAACAGCAAACCACAGCATTCCCTGGCACTGCCGTCCATTGCCTCGGTTGAGCTCGGAACGCGACGCTCTTGAATTCAATGCGAAAGTCATGTTGGCGCCTCCGTGGGCGAAAGAGAGCAACACGTTCTCCGAAGAAAGTTATCGGCCAGAACAAGCTTGAGACGGAACCCTTTAGTGAGCCGCCGCCGAGTATTAATAGACACACGCAAAAAAACGAGGGGCAATGAAATACGGACCACGGCTCGAGCTTGCGCGTCTTTATGTGTGGAGGATATGTCTTTCATTAAATACCAACTATAGACCAAGAACAAGCTCTTATGACTCGGAAGGGTTTGTTATTGGCCTATATATAGTTGCTATATATTTTATATATTTGCGCATGGTTCAATAAAGGTGCTGTTGGCAGTCAGCGCTCGTCCTGTGTCCTCCCTTGTCTGTGTTTTTTGGCGCTGGTTTAAATATGAAAGCTCTTGTTAAGTTTTTCAGCCCGGAAATACGCCCACAGGGCTGTCAGTGTGCACGTGGTCACTGCGAAGGCCGAAAATGGCTCGTATCTCGTTTGTTAACTTAGAAAATACGCGATATCACGATTTGTTCAGCAGGAGTTTGCCATGTGTCAGTCGAGCATGCATGTTGTCATACTTAATACTTAATTTCCTTGCAGCAACAAAGGAAGTATACAGAGAGCGCACAGATGTATGTACAACAAAGTTCGAGCTCGGAGATATTCCCAGGTGCGCTGGTGAGACATCGCGCTATGGTAGCATTGCACATCGCGACGACGAGTCGGGCAAATAACTGTTTGTACAATAAAGCTAATGTAATCTCCCTTTGTCTACATATGTGCGTAGAGGTACCGAAGCGTCTGTTATGGGCGTTGCCTTTCGCGCTTATTCGTCGCCGCCTGTATAGTCTAGCCTCGCTCGGACGCTAGTGAGGCGCTTTTTTTTTTTACCACATACAAATGACACGTATCTACGAGGCTATACATTAGGCTGACTGGCTATCCGCATTGTCTTTTTGCTTTTCCTCTTTTCACCCTCTAACTGTTTGCTCAGTGGACGTGAAACTTTTTCACGAATGCGATCCGGTTGCAGGAAACATAAGTCGCTCAGAGAGGAAAAAGCGATCAACGAAATTTCTCACGAATTTTCATTCCAGGGTCATTTTTCTATATCGTTACCGGTGACAAAATTACGCGATGAATTGTTGTACACTCCATAGTTAATCAGAATCCTCCTATTCCAAGTTTTCGCCCAAGTCGACGGCACGCGAAGGTCGCATATATACGAGTGGCATTGGCGCGTTCCTCGCTTTATGTAATTCCTGCTTTTGCAGATAGCTGTCACGCCAAGTTCTCCCCGCCGGAAGCGAACCGCGCCACATCACGATAACCCTCACCGCAGTCAAAAACAGCCCTTCCGGTAACTGCGTTCGTATGTTAACATCCAACATGTCACTTGGCTTGGCTCACTCTCCGGCTGCGATATACGTTCATGAAACCGCGCATGTGCACCGTAATAACCAGAATTTAAGCTTCTAATTTGTTGTAGCGCAGGCACAACGACACGGACACAGTAGGCACATGTGAGACAACACCCGGCGCTAACTTCCAACGACATATTTATATGCAGTTTTCACATCCGTATTTATACTACTGAAAACGTCATAGGACACGTATACTCGCTTTGAGTGGTACAAGTTTTGAGTGGCGATTTTAGTGGTACTAGAATGGATGTGAAAACTGGAAATCTGTTGTTGGAAGTTAGCGCCGGGTGTTGTCTCACATGTGCCCGCCGTGTCCGTGTCATCGCGCCTGCGCTACAGCAAATTAGATTGCATGTACCAACAAACTCATGTAGCTACCCTCACCCGCACCTGAGCGCCCTTCCAAGCTTGAGATCGTCGAGCTATAGATGACACATGGCTCAGTAAAGTCAATGAGCGATTGTAGCTTGGGGGTGGGGAGTAGGAGTAGGAGGCGTTCAAGCTACCCGCACTTCTTTCAAGGGGTTTTAGCTCCCTTTTGTCTGGCTTCCAGATAATGCACACAAAAGGAGCATGAGGGGTCATTGGGCTGAGAGAAAGAAGCACTTCACGCGAAGAACGTCCTCCACTGCAAGGAAGCTTCCAACCGTAAGCAAAAGTCGTTTAGATCCGATTCGTCTTTGCTTTCAACAACGTGCCTTTTTTTTTTTAATGTATGCGGTTGTCAGAGTTTTTACGATCGCGTTGTTGTCTCTATGTTTTCGCGCATGCTGCGCTGAAGCTATCATGTTGGGGGCTCTTCGATTCGTGGCAACACGGTGACACGGGCCCGCACTCGAGCACCTCGGGACCGTCCCGAAGCAGCCGACACCGTCAGCGCTCTTGCTGGTCGCTTGGAAACGTTACATACGCCCCTGCATCGAAGGCCGCGCCCATGCACGGCGCCGCCCGCGGCAAGGCCGCCTCCAAGGCAGCGCGTACTTTAGACTATACGCGTCCCTTAGCCGGCGTACACCACTTCGGATACCAACCGGGACTGGCGCAATTACGCCGACAGCGGCGATCACGGGAGCAGGAGAGAGAGTCGCACTCGGGAGACCGCGCGGGCCAGCAACAGAGGCAGTAGCGTGCTGCTGCTGCTGCTGGGTGGCACAGTGCGCCTCTGTTTCATTTTATTTTGCCCCCGTCGCGACTGCATAAACGCGCTCTGCCAAGGCCTAGTTGCGCGGGACAATGGGTCTTCGCGTTGCGCTAGCTCCTTCTTCTTCTTCTTCGCCTCCTGTTGCTGCATGCTTAGTGCCGGGGCGTCGCACTCGCGACGTCGCCGTCAGCGTCCAGGCACCGGCGTGCACGCGCCGTTTTGGGGGCGTCTTCGTCGCCGCTGCTTCTGCCAGCGGTGCGGTCGTTTCTTTCTACGGACGAGATGAAATTGGCCTCTGTATCGTTGCGCCGCGGCCGGGCGTAATCTCGAGGAGTCGCGCGACTCGACCGGCGGAGGAGACGACGCGCCGTAATTGCTCCCGGCACTTCGTTACGCGCGCGGAATTCGGCGATTTTCAAAAGTGGGGCGCACTCAGTGGCGGGTTGCTGTCTCCCCCGGTGGGCCAATGCGGAAGGTTAAGGCTCGTCGCGTACGGACTCGTCGCACGAAGGTCAGCCTCAGACCACTATAACACCTCCAAAGTGGCCTGAGGCCAGACCACTTTGAGCTGTGACGTCACGGGAGAAGGGGGGGGGGGGGAGAGGGGCATACCGACAGCTTGTATGCGTGTGGATGGGCACGCGGGCCTCCTTTTTTTTTTTGACGTCACAAGCGGAGCGTCGCGCCCAGCAGGTGATGCTGTCAGGCTGTGAGGGAGGAGAGAGCGCAGCAGTGCCCATAAAGGGCATTTCCTGTGCTATTTAAAGAATCTTTTCCAGAATCTATTTAAAGGCGACGTGAAAGATAAAGAAAAAGACGAGAAAGAAAACAGAGAGGCAGCATAGGCCAACCAGAACAAAGAATTCCGTTTGCTATCTTATACCTGGATTTATTAGGGGTGTAGAACAGTGATTTTTGAACCGAATCGAATATCGAATAGTTTTCGAGTATGAACAGCCGTAATCACAATTAATATCAAAGAATGTTCACGTCCTAGTATTCCTAAAGTTAGCAAGTTTCTGTCATTACGTAGTACATTATGAAGTGTTATTTAGAGAAAGCACAAATGAAGCATTAGCAGCAAACGATAATTTCTTCGCCTGCACATGACTCTTTAGAGTAAGCGAATGACCGCTGTATATCCTGTAAAGCATGTCTACTTAAGTGACGTAGTTTTATGTCTATACTATACATACATGCTGGAATTAGAATTTGTCGTATTTTTTCTCATATGTTATATTTAATTGGGTGTAGTTGACGTTGTGGAATATTCGAAAAGTATTCGAAAAATATCCTCATTTACGAATAGTGACTATTCCATTCGAAGAGCGAATCGAATAGGACACTCTTCGATTCCTTATTCGAGAGCTTCGAATATTCGCACACCTCTAGGATTTATTCAGCCAGGATGCATATCGGTCACAGTGCCAATGAAAAAAGTAACATTTCAGAAATGATAGAAACATACATGGTTTTACTTTTATCCCTTCAATAAGGCGATTATGTCTATTTTCATCTTGACAATGAAATTCGCCACTTAGCGAAATATGTTTCGGCCATAAGACGTCACAAAAATATACATACGGCTTAGCCACTGCCAAGTACGCTCCGTTTTTCATCAAAAGTATAGTTCCTTAGCTAGAACTGGCTTTTGCGCCTATGAGTTCATTATTACTATTATTTTTTTTTGTGCGTGCGAGTAACCACGGAGAGCTCTTTGCTGAAAACTGTCGCTGGCTTCGTGTCATGTGTCGTCTCATCACCTATTATACGCTCTGCGTAAGTGTTATTATTTGACTATACTGGGCACTTCTGCTTGCACCTTTACTACACTACGTAGTGCTTGCTTCTCGTGACCGTGTGCATACTTTACAAGAAGCGAAGGGATCCCTCTTTAATTGGCCCTTATAAATGAAAGCGGTGTGGCGATACACTGAACGATGCGGTGTTTAGGGCGAGTTTTCAAGTGTTCTAGAGTCTGCGAGATCTGCGTGTTCTAGAGTCTGCGAGACATTATGAAACGCCTCTTGTGACATCATAGAAATATCTCATGATGGCGCTCACCCCTGTCGTCTCAGCCTTTCTCGCTGAAACGGAACGCGTTATTTACACACGGACAGTCACGTTGCATCAGATGGCGCTGCGATTTTTTGGTCGAAGTGGTCGTTACCGGCGCTGTGACATTTTATTTTTGTCCTCAACGCACTCTTATATAACTTTATTGCTATTCATTAGTTTCAGTTTCGTAATGTTGCCATGAAAAAGCGAACGAAGGAATAAATGCACGACTGTATGAAACCACTTGAGAACGCTGTAAAAGTGTGCTGGTTGATCATTGATGATCAACAAATCAACATAATGCTCGAATGTGGAACATTGGACTGGTTAAACAAAGTTAAGACGAGTGAAAGCAGCGCAAGGAGGGATGGGGACACGAGAAGTAACTAGTACACAGAAGATCGGTGCGAACTTTCGCGTGTGCCAATTTTTTCCTCAATAAACCGGTATTTGGCAGTCAGCGCTCGTGTCGTTTACTTTCATTCTCGTATATACCTTCGTTTTTATTGCTTTGTTTTCAGCCATGCTTTACTACCAAGTTGCTATTTCGTTACGTTAAGATCGTATGGTGTCTTTTGGGTTTCTAAGGTGGCTGTTTCTTGCTGCAGTTTTTTTTGTTATTTTTCTTTGTTGCACATTCAATTATTTCTGAGCTACATATTTTTAAGCTTTCGGCTGTCTATCTCTATGATGTTTGACAGTGGCAGCAGTGCTAATGCTATGTGAGCCCTCTTGGTCTGCGTCATACTGTCTGTTGCTAGGTGGCTGGTTCTTACGCAAGCACGAGACATACTAGCGTGTAAGGGCTCTCCATGTTATCAGCACCAAGTGGGAGCGAAGCTAAATAACAAAGGTAAACAAACGAGCCGTGGTGCTTGAACTGACACGCCTAAGTTGCATATCTCACGCTTCATAGTTTCCGCCGGAGCAATAGAGTATAGAAACCACTCGGTGTCAAAAAGAAAGAAAGAAAAGAAAAGCAGCCCGTACGTCGTACTCGCTTATGTGTTTCCTATGAGAGATTGACTTAACTAGAGACTTAACTAGAAATCGCTCTTAAGTGCTCTGAACACAACGCCTTTCCGGATATACTGTGATCCGACCCCTTGCGATTATCTATACACGGTTATCTATTGCTGTACTTGGGACGGAGACAGCCCTCTGGCAAGAGTTCCTCATCGTTCCCCACCTTGTGTGCTGAACGATTGCATCTGCGGACATTTGGCCGAACCATTGCAGTGGTGGAAAAGTACCCGTCGGCGCTCATTTACCCCGAGCACTTCCGACTCTATATGTGGACAGTCCGCACACATGGCTCATCGGACGTTAACGTCAAAAAGATTGTGGTCCATCCGGGCTTTTCCTTTTTCTATCAGTTGCTCGATAAGTACTGTTGTGCCATTACCACAAGCCCGGATTCCGAATCTGCAAGATGCAGAATTTATCCTGCGAGCGCCCAAATTCTCCCTTAAAAAGGCAAGATGCTGAGCCGTCAGGCAGCGGTGTCCTGCGGGAGAAGCCTCGGCGAGCAGCGTGTTCGGACGTGTCAGCGTGTGCCAGACAGCCCGGCGCCGCACCTCCTTTTGCATGGAGGTCTCCGCGCGCGCGAACTTTGAACCGGGTGGCCAGCGCGGTCGCTGGTTGGACCCCTCGGACGACCGTCGTGTGCTGACTTTGTATTGGGCCGTTTGAGTGACAATGGTTCCTCGGGGATTATAAAAGCAGCGACGCGCTGCCTGAAAAACAGGATCCGCCGACCCACCGGGAGACAGTGTCGCTCCCGACTGGGGTGAGATGTGTCACGCGTTTTCGCCCGACGTCGCCGTGCGGGAACAGTCGCGTTTGTGTGAGCTCTCGGCCCCAGTGCCGATCCGATCTTGTCCTGTACAATGACCTGTATATAATGTATAAAATCCCTTTCGTTATTCTCATCGACGCCTGGCTCGGAGTCTTCGCTACCAACGCTCTGTCACGAAACGGGTGACGAGCGCTACGGGACCACAAAGTCCGTAACAGTGGCGGCACCGGTTGGAAGTCGTAACACTGGATGGCAGCGACGGGATTGACCGGCATCAGCTACCTCGGCGCGGTGAGTGCCTGAAGTTTACCTCAAACACCAGACTTTCTCTGACACAGGTCATAGTAGCTTAGGGAAGGATTTGGTGTTGCATTGTGATAACCTTGTGTGTTTCAAGCCTAGTAAGAGTGTTTTGAAAACCAGGGGATGCTGAGGGGATAAACAGGGCAGTGTGTGAAGTACTTGCATATGTCTTACTAGTAGCATTATAGTAGCGTACGGCAGGTATATTCAAAAAGGGTAAACAGCAGGAGGACAGTGTGAACGATGGAGAAGTACAAGGTGAAGGAACTTCTCGAAATTTGTGAGGAGTTGGGCATTGAGTTGGGCTCAACCAAAAGAAAGAATGCGATCCTTGAGGTCATGAGGACCGGGGACGTAACGGCTGAGGAAGCCGCAGAGGCCTGGGCGGATATCAAGGAACGTCGGGAAAGGGAGGAAAGGGATAAGGAACGTTGCGAGCAGGAAAGGAGAGAACAGGAACGTCGCGAAGAGGAAAAGGAGGAAAGGAGAGAGAGGGAGCGACGTGAGCACGAGCTTAAAATGAAAGAGTTGGAGATCCGAAATAACTCGCCGGCGCCTAGTCTCACTTCTAACGTTCCAAGAATACGCGATCAACTTCCACCCTTTGTCGTCGGAGAGGATATGGCCAAATACCTCGTGAAATTTGAGCACGTGTGCGAACGGAATAGCATTGAGCGATCCCTTTGGGCACAGAATCTGTTAGCCTTGCTTCCTGGGGAGGCATCAGACGTAATAACTTGCTTATCGAAAGAGGCGTTCGAGAGCTACAGTGATGTGAAGGAAGCGCTACTGCGGAAGTACAAATTGTCGCCCGAAGCTTTCCGGCAGAGGTTCCGGTATGCAAAAAAGGGCAAGGAGTCGAATGTTGACTTCGCGTTTCGTCTAAAAGCCGACCTGGTGGAATGGCTGAAGGGCGAAGAGGTTTACGACGACCGCGACAAAATTGTCGAATGCATCGCGTTGGAGCAGTTCTACCGTTGCATTGATGAGGATGTCCGGCTCTGGCTGCAAGATAGGCTAAAGGAGGTTAAGCTAAACAAGGCAGCAGAGTTAGCGGAAGAGTATTACACCCGCCGCAGCTTGCACAGCAAGGCAGTGCGCGTAGAAAAAGCAGATAGGAGAGATGGGTTTTCCGGGAGGTCCGACGAACGGAAGCAAATCACGCGTCGCGAGTTTCGGGACGACGAATCCCTTACCAAAGAAACTGTAAGGGAAGGACAGAATGCATCTCAGAATGATGACGATGGTCCGAAACAGCGAAACGAAATGACGCGTTCTTTTGAAAAACGGAAACCGTTAACCTGCTACAATTGCAAAAAGCAAGGGCACATCGCTGCAAGCTGCCCAGAGAGAATTGCTTTTGCAACGATACAGGAAACTCACAAGAACATACGTCTATTGGAGCCCTATGTGCAGGAAATTAAGGTAAACGGCAAGAAGTGCCGAGCACTGCGGGACTCTGCAGCAACTATGGACGTTGTTCACCCGTCTTTCGTCTCCTCTAGTGACTTTACGGGAGAGTGCGTTAGGATACGGCAAGTGGCCGAGGAGGAGAGTGTCTGTTTACCGATCGCAACGGTTATCATTGAAGGAGAATTTGGGAAACTTAACACCGAAGCCGCTGTGTCAGCCGCCCTCCCGGAGCAATTTTCCTACCTCTTCTCAAATAGCTCGGAGCAGCTGCTGAGGGATCAGGGCAAATCATTCTTTGCCGACGTGGCGTACATGGCCCTCACGAGATCCAAAGCGCGCCCGCTGTCGAGGGAACTTGACTTTGCGTCGGTGAGCGAACAGCGGTGCGGCACACGGACCGATCAAGGTAACTTAAGTGGTGAGCAGGCACGGGAGAGGCAGAGCTCGGAGGCTGGCCTAGGCGAGCGGGTCCTGGAGGTGAGTGGGAGTGACGCGTGCAGTGCTAGCCGCGATATAGACGAGACGCCGCAATTAGGCGACGCGGGCTCCACACTCGCTCCGGTTTCCGCCAGCTGGCAGGAGCAGGCTGCAGTTGAAAGGGAAACTCGGATTCGCGAGCAACAGGAAGATTGTTCACTAGCCGATCTGAGGAAGAGCGTCAAACGGGGAGTGAAAAAAAAGAGGGTTTCATTTGGCAAAGAATCTGGCTTATTGTACCGCCGCTACACGGATAAGCAGGGTCGCAAATATAAGCAGCTTCGGATTCCGCGAAAATATCGCCGGGAAAAATGAATGACCTCATTTGCTTCCTCAGTAGTATGTTTTCGGTCCAAGTGATTTCAAGGGGACCATTCTATTTGTAATTATTATTGCTGATTAATAATTGTTTCTATTTTGTTGCGTTGTTAATTTGAAAACTGGTTGTTTGAACCTTGTGTACTAGATCGTACACCTGCCTCTTGTTGCAGCGGGAGCAAAAAGAGGGATAGCAATTTAGTTAGGTTGATTTGAATTATGGCCTTGTCTGGTGTTTGACGGGAGACAGAGGGCACTTGTTCGTGTTGGGTGTTGCCTTTTGCCGGTCGGTTTTGCAAGCTGCAGAACGACCAACCGGGACCAGTGGCGAGAAGCAAGGTCTTAGGAACGACCCGAGCGGAGCTGGTCGAGGTGCCTTGGCGACAACGCGGTGAGCCGAGCTCCTGTCCTGGCGAGTCGGACCTGGGCACGTGAAGTTACCTGGCGTCCCGACACTGGACGTGAACTTGGACGAGCCTGACGAACGTGCGCGCCTGGCATCCGAGCCACGTGGAGGCAGCTCGTCTTCCCGGCGCCTTATCTGAGGGCGGGGATGCTGTTGTGCCATTACCACAAGCCCGGATTCCGAATCTGCAAGATGCAGAATTTATCCTGCGAGCGCCCAAATTCTCCCTTAAAAAGGCAAGATGCTGAGCCGTCAGGCAGCGGTGTCCTGCGGGAGAAGCCTCGGCGAGCAGCGTGTTCGGACGTGTCAGCGTGTGCCAGACAGCCCGGCGCCGCACCTCCTTTTGCATGGAGGTCTCCGCGCGCGCGAACTTTGAACCGGGTGGCCAGCGCGGTCGCTGGTTGGACCCCTCGGACGACCGTCGTGTGCTGACTTTGTATTGGGCCGTTTGAGTGACAATGGTTCCTCGGGGATTATAAAAGCAGCGACGCGCTGCCTGAAAAACAGGATCCGCCGACCCACCGGGAGACAGTGTCGCTCCCGACTGGGGTGAGATGTGTCACGCGTTTTCGCCCGACGTCGCCGTGCGGGAACAGTCGCGTTTGTGTGAGCTCTCGGCCCCAGTGCCGATCCGATCTTGTCCTGTACAATGACCTGTATATAATGTATAAAATCCCTTTCGTTATTCTCATCGACGCCTGGCTCGGAGTCTTCGCTACCAACGCTCTGTCACGAAACGGGTGACGAGCGCTACGGGACCACAAAGCCGTAATAGTGGTGCAGCGGTGCAAAGTCCGTAACAGTACGTGTGCCAGATCAGGCCGTGACTGGGAGAAATGTACGTGATTGTACATGAGCGCATTTTTGCTGAATTCAGAATACGCATGCGTACTACTACTACTATACTACTACACTGCTACTACTACTACTACTACAGTAGTAGTAGTAGTAGTAGTAGTAGTAGTAGTAGTAGTAGTAGTAGTAGTAGTAGTAGTAGTAGTAGTAGTACGCATGCATATTACGAGATGGCATGCACCTCGACAAGTGAAATCCGCTTACGCCAATACACACGTGTGTAGCGGAACCTTGCAATGAGGTATTGGACGAGATACGAGATGTGGCGGCGATCAAGTCGTGCTCAAAAGCAATGGGAAGTGAGCACGAGAGCTCCGTAGCTTTGCCGCGGTTGAATAAAAACCTAAACCCGTTAGTGACACTTCTCTCACAGCACATCCAATCATTCAGTATAATAGCTATCACCGAAACTTGGTTAAAAACAAGTAAAAATGTAAGCATTCCGGGCTACTAGAGAATATCTAACCCGCGTTACTCCGACTCACGTGATGGGGGCGTGGCTCTTTTCGTCAGAAAAGATTACTCATTTGTGAGCTTGTCTTCACTATCGTGCAGTTCAAATAAAATGGAGGGACTCCTTGTAAAACTTGACGGTTGTGTAACAATATGTGTTATCTACCGGCCTCCCAACTCCAGTCTTACTTCTTTTCTCGATAAAGTTGAAAACATCTTGTTCACTTTAACCAAAAGGCACGCCGAGCCCATTGTGATTGTCGGTGATTTCAATATAGACACTATGAACACAATTAATTATGGATACACAAACCAATTAGACTCATTTGATTGCGAAAATGCCGATACCATACCAACACGTGTAATGAGTATCTCGGCGACGTTACTTGATCACGCTATAAGCAGCATAACACTACGAATATGTGCAGGTGTTTATGATCAACCTCTCTCTGATCACTAACCAGTTTTTGTCGCCATACACAATTTGCCTTAACACACGAGACATAAAGTTACAAAGCGAAGTAGGATAGATTACAAGACATTGCGTAATTATATTCTGCTAATCGAAACCAATAAAATAGGCAACGATGATGTCGACACAGAATTCAGTAACTTAATTGAATTTCTTATGTCTGTAATCGAACGTAGTCGAACATATATTAATGAACACTCCTATGAGAAAACCATATATATGTGCATGGATTACCGATGAGATACTTTTATTACCAAAAAAAAAAAAAGATCACTGGCACTAGAAATTGAAAAAAATGGCATAAAGATAATGAGTATTGTTTACGTCGGTTTAAAATGCTACGAAATCAATCTGTGTTAATTATAAGAGTAAGGAAAAGAGAATACTACTCTGGTCTCATCGAGCAAGCTAACGGAAATACAAATAAAATTTGGGGAAATTGTAAAAGAAGTTGCAAGATCTCCGCGAGCTCTATATATACCCCATGTCATTTATGAACTGATAGCAAATAACTTCAACACTTTTATTGTCCCTTTCATTTCAATGTCGCTGTATATGTCTGTGTGTTTGTAGATTGTGTTATGTTGACTGTTCTGTTGTGACTATGGGTGATAATGCATTTACACGATGTATGTACCACCCGCTGACTAGAGACTGTTATTAGGCGACTGTATCACTTATATTTTTGAGACTTTTTTCTACATAACTGTGGAGACATTTAACTTGTATATTGTGTGTAACATGTGTTTCTTACGTCGTAGTGTTACTGTGAAAACGTTGCGTAACAAGTCCTGGTGTTTATATGAAAAGGTTATTTGATATGTAATCTTGAACCTTGTTTGTTGTAAGATAGAACCATTCAAGAGCTAAGGAGTAGCCAGTGCCTTAAATTGTGCGTCAACATCTCCTTATATCATATCAATAAAAAACACGCACTTATTTAACTAGTGTAGGCGCACGTTTAGCATCTCAGTTAGAAGAATCCGATCCACAAATGTACCTTTCCGTTTCCACTCAAAGCTCTTTTGTAGCTTTGATATTGAACTAAAAGATATAATAACCACGGTGGCCAACATGTCCCTCAATAAGGCAGTTGGCCCAGAAGGCATCACGACGCGCATGATAAAAGAAAATATTGACATCCTCCGCCCTATCTCATGCTGCATTTTCAATCACTCACTGGAAAAATCAACATAACCACCTTGCTTAAGAACAGCCAAAGTAGTGCCAATGCTTAAAGATGGAGATCACTCAAGCTCATTCAGCTGCAGATCAATTTCCATCCTTAGCGTTATTAATACTATTTTTAAAAACAATTATTGCAACTCGGATGCAATTTTTTTTGGACAAATATAAAATATGCCCCCAGCAGCATGGATTTCGTACGCATCACTCAACAGCGTCTGCAGTGTTAACATTAACACAAGAAGTCAATTCAGGATTACACCAAAACGTTTTGGTAGCAGGGGTGTTTCTCGATCGGCAGAAAGCATTTGATACAGCATACGGCAGTATTATTTTATTGAAACTGCAGCATTATGGTTTCCGTGGGAAAGTGTGAGACATTTCTTTCCTCTTACATTAATGGTCGTCATCAGAAAATAATGATTAGCGACACATCGTCTTCTATGCAACCTCAATGCATAGCTGTACCTTAAGGTTCAGTTCTCGGCCTTATTCTTTTTTCTCTTTACGTAGATGACCTTCCCAATACTTTGCTGTCATCTGAAGTACTCATGTACGCAGATGACACAGCAATGGTAATAATGGCTGATAACTCCACTGAACTTAAAAACAAAACATATTCATAATTAAAACGCATATTAGAATGGTGCTCAGCTAACAAGTTGACTATAAATGAAAATAAAACAATACACACAATATTCCACCCAGTCAGACGAGATTTATACCGCAGTACGTTGTATATAATAAAAAAAATCGTGGCTTTTGTACAGAAATAAATTCATCTTCACTTGCTTGCACACCGGTCTTCAGGTGTCTCGGAGTGTCGTTTGTCTGCTACTTAAATTGGCGCCACCAGATTAATTATGTTGCCGTTGTTATTGTTGAAACGTTAATTAAAACAACCATAAAAAGTATCCGCCACCAGGAAGTGGATCCATCGGTCAGGGCGGGGGGAGAAACAAAGGAGGAGGTCAGTTCAGACATTATTGACTATCTTTGAGTCTTGTAAAAATCGAAGTAATGACATGGAATATGAGGCGCCGGCTCTCGGGGGCACCAGTAGGAAGGCGCCAGGCGCGTCCAAATCCTGAGGCCTCAGAGTAGGCGGGACGGTGGCCATCGCTCTTCTATACGGTGCTTGTGGAGGGCCGAGCAGCCCCAGAGTGTATGTTGCTGATCCAGCAGCTGGTTCCCCAAACAGGAACGGCAAGTGGCTGATTGCCAGGTCTGGAGGCACATCTTGGCGCGGCGCGCTGGTGTCACTGCTGTCTCCGTAACGATGCGTCGCTGGCCTGTACGTGGCTTCAGCACGAGTAGACCACCCTGGCAGAGGCGTAGGATATTTCTGGTAGGATGTTGCGGAGCGCGACCCTTCGAGCCGACTTCGCCTCTGCCAAGACTGTGTCCGAGTCTATGGGGTATGGGTCGTCAGGCAGATGCGGCCGGGGGTCTCTGAGGGGCAGCAAAGAAGCTCCCTTACCAGAGAGTCGGCCATTTGGTTGCCGGCGACCCCAGCGTGAGCTGGTGTCCACGCGAGGTGGCCACTGTGGCCAGCCTCGTTGGCGATTCGCATCGCCCGGTGTATCCAGTGAACAGCACCATTGCGCGAGTCTAGCCGGGCGCAGGCCTTTATGGAAGCCTGCGAGTATGTGTAAACAGTGTGATGGGTGAAGGCTGCGGGAGGAGGCTGCAAAAGGAGCCTTGAGGAGGGCGTCGCAAGCGGCGGATATCGCAGCTAGTTCCACCGTTAATGGGTGTCGTTACAGGCAGGGCGGCAGGAGGAGTAGGCCGTGAAGGTATGTGGGAAATAGCACGCTGACTGAAGCTATGTTCGTGTGACACTGGCATTTTGATGTTTTTTTTCTTTTATAAGCTCGAAATTACTTTGATGTTGAAGTATTGCGCACCCTGTATTTTGCATTCATACACAATGCTTTGTCCTACTGCGTCGAGTGCTGGAATTGGACGTACAAGACATCCCGAACCCGTAATAGAACTGCAAGAAGGAGCGCTCAGAATAATTGCGAAATCTAGGCACGACCATCCCAGTAAGCCACTCTATGATAACTTAAACATACTGACATTTGACTCCTTACGACAATTAAAAAGTTTCTGTCGTAGCCTCTATTGTACATTATAACCATCCATTTGATGTGTCAAAATTTCACTCCTCAGATCGCATCACCAGAAGTGTTATATCTAGAAATTTTAACTTATCCCTTGCGAAGAACCTATATGGAGAACGCCTAACAGAGTTTCTCGGAGCCAAACGTTGGAATGAAGTTCCGCTTCATAAAAAAGAGTCTCTTCATTTTCCGTCTGTCATTAGGATATATTTTGTGCATAGCATTTCTTTTCTAATGATATGTATACTCGCAATCTGACAAAGAAGGCGTACCCCTGTTTGTCGGCAACATTAGCTTGTTAGGATAGCGAGCTTATCAAATCACATGCTAAATATATGATACAATATATCCATTTGTTATAGCGTTTCTTTGTTATGCCAATCTAACTTTTAAAACAGTCTTTTTCTTACTTGCACTAACACAACTTTCGTGTAGTAGACCCCTTACTACCCTCTGGCTGTGGGTCTAGACAGTCTTTTTTATATTTTTTTTTCTGTCACGCAAACAGAAAGAATAAATTGAATTTAATTGAAACATTTTAGTGACCCTGAATTTCGGCACTGGCTTTGACCACCTCGTGGTTATTACGCATCACCGCTTCCCATCTGAGATTGGTCGTCGCGTACTCTGACTAAAAGCATCGAAACTTTTTTCGCAGGGTGGGCTTTGGTTGTACGCTGTTGGCCTGGCACTTCGCACCAGCCTTATGTACCGTATATTAGGCCGAGATATCACGTCTGGCCACCTTCGCAACAGGTGATTACATCACTGCCTTTGCTGATCGAGTCTATTATATCTGTCTGCATTATAACTTAAGAGAACACACTTCCGAGCGTTGATTTTGGCGACAAGCCACCGCTGGAGCTAACGCGCAATATGTTGCCATGTGTCGCGAGCTTAGACTAAACTTGTACGAAGGCGTTCTCCGTCAGTCTGCAGCGCATCACGAAAGCGTTTGCTCGAAGAGCCCGAAAGGTGCGCCAGCGCCATATTGGCGCATCTGCCAAAACAGCCGTAAACGAGCGCGAAAAAAAATTAATGCTCCAGCTGCCGTAAATAAAGCGTGCCTCATAGCTGCCTCCTATTGCTTTTACTGGGGTGACAGGTGCGTGGTCGCGTATGAACTTGCCTGGGTACCCTGCGCTAGGCCATGGGCTAAAAACGTACAAGCCTCAGCTCCGAAGCGCTACAGGCAACAACAGCTGGACGGAAGTGTCTCATGCAGTGTGACCAGCAGATTTTGGAAAATAGCGTTTATAGATATTCTGAATTTTCAGAAAAAAAGAATTAACGCTTACAGTGCACAGAAGGCACGGACTGTGAGCAAAATAAAGGTGGTCACTGCCTGCACGCTTCATCTTTCTTGGACCCGTCAGTTTACACGCTGTACAATGGCGGGGTAAAAAGGGGGGCCGAGGCAGGTGAAGGGGCGGTGTCTCTTATGCGAGATTTTACTCCCCTTCTTCCTCCTTTGTTACACCCTTGCTGAGAGAGAGAGAGAGAGAGAGAGAGGGAGAGAGAGAGAGAGTATAATGCTTTTATTTTTGCTCACTGCGATATGTGCCGCGCTCGTTATCTCTGGGCGGCACCTGCGGAGCGTTTCCGAGCTGGCACAGTTTCCCGATTGTTGTGCGCTTCACGGGCTGCGAACCCGTTACGTTCGCGATCGAGGTTGCCGCGCGTGTCTGCAACAATGTCTAACAGAGGCATTACGCAGCCTATTGTGGCGGTATACTCCTCTCTTAACCGATACGCGCTCGTTGTAGTACAGTTGTCATTGTCAAGCAAACTTACAAACGACGCGTCGCGCGCTGTTATCGCGGGCCTGAGACGCGCGCGCGTCCTCACACGCGCTAACCCGTGCCATCTCCCGGCGCGGGTCATGACGTCGGCGCGATCAGTGCACGCAGCACCGTGTCGCGCGGGCGTCCCGCTTTTTTTGCTGCAGCGCGCAGTTCTTCGCGAGCCACCGTCGTACACAAAGGCGACGCCTGTGCGTTCCCCATTACCCTGCCCATCATTGACCCGGGCCAGAAGGCGAGAGCCTCGGTTGCGTGCTCGTGTATACGCGTCACGTGTGTGGAGGGACGAGAATGGGCGGCGACCTCTGACCTCGCGCGGCAGCCGTCCCCGTGCCGCGCGGTTGTCGATTGCGTCCGCGGCAGTCCACTGTGTGTATACGCGCGGACGGACGTGGGAAACCGAAGCGCTGCTGCTCAGCTTTGCGAAACTTTCCTGGGTGCCTGGTAGCAGCGCCCCTGACCGCTGTGCGACGACTCTGTGCTGCACAAGGCGCTCGTGTGTAAGAGCTCTGTACTGCGTCCACGGAGGATCGAGTATGTACTCTGAAGGTGGCACGCCTGCGAGCGGGTATAGCGTATGCTGCGACAACTGTGTCATACGTTGTTCCCATATTTTTCTTTTTCGTTTTTAAATAAGGAACATTGAAAAAAATTATGGGGTTTTTATGTGCCAAAACCACTATCTGATTATGAGGCACGCCGTAATGGGGGATTCAGGAAATTGGGACCCCCTGTGGTTCTTTAACATGCACCTAAATATGACATGCACCTAAACCAAAACTGAGCCTCGTTAGCAGCCCTGCAGGGAGAAAGGGGACGGAGAAGAAGAGGAGAAGGAAAGAAATTAGCATGCACGCGCACACTCAAGCGTTCATTTTCCAGTCCGAAGTGGTCACACACGGTGAGTTTCAAAAAGAAGAAGAAGAAAAAAAAACTTCATGCATTTGCGGCGTAAAAGCGACAACAGCACTGCTGTGGACCACTATATATATATAGTTGTTCGTTTTCAGCTGAGGCTTCTGCCGGTGCATACTGAGTTTGCATATAAATCTACTTACAGCAAGCACGAGCTTCTTTAAGCTTGATATTTATGCCTCAGTTGTCGCATTACGATGTGGGAGGAATACAAAAACTTCTGCGGAGGTGAAATGAAATTCCGAGACCTTCCACTGCGGAGTCTTTCGCAGTCGCTGTGTTGCTTCGATACATTAAGCTCCGCAGATACATTAATTAACGATGTAATAGTTGGAAACATTTATAAGAAACCTACAAGGATTGCGGAACCTTTACAGAAATTCCAACCTGTTTGTAGCCGCATCATTCGAATACCTTTCCCGTGGTTTCAGTGGTTAGAAGCATTGCGCAATATTTCACCCTACACCAGTTTCTCCGAACTCCGGTATAATCGCGCATTGTCATCTAAATAACCACCTATAGCTCTTTCCGATCAGTGCGACCACATTTCCCGCTCGGCTGCAGCCGCGGCGCGTAAGATAGCCCACGCTGCAGTTTGCCCGCGGCCCATCCATGCACTGACTGCGTGCAGCGTGACTTCGTGACTGCTGTTTTTGCAGTGCACGCGACAAACCAGTTCGCGACACCGCGCTGCACGTTGGCCCGGCGTGCCGCCACGGGAGGAGGCTTTTCAAACGCTGACCGGTTTTCCGACAGGCCGGTCGCCCGATAACATTAACCATTCCGCACGACGCGTCGCTCTCCTCCGGGCACGAACGACTCTTCTTCTTGCGCTGGACCAGACGATAACGTTCGAATATCGCAATGTCTCGTCGGGGTCGTCTGCACACGGCGGCGCGTGCGACTCAACGTCGACGCATCGAGCGGCGTTGCCTTCTCAGACACTGGCTCCGCGGCGAGGTCCTTGAAAGCGAACCGCTGACCGGAACCGACTTCGCTCTGGAAACGGCCCGTCCATTGTGGCGCGCCGAGAAACGCTTGACGCCCGCACTACCACCGTGGCGTGAACGGGCTTCGAGTAGGTTAAAAAAAAAAAAGAGAAACCTTGCGGTTCGTGTCGCTGTACCTGCACTCTCGGTGTGAAGCGCGTGAAGTTTGGCGTTATTTTCTTCGTGCGGAGTCCTTGACTGTCTGCGCTATGTTACGAATGCGATGATCCAGCGGGTAGCCATATTTTGTTATGTGTCTTTTTGGAAAAAACAGCAAAGACAGTAGCAATACGAAGGTGAGGGAAATCCCCGCATCACGCTTGATTTTACCGCGCTCCAAGAATAATAGCGGCTAGTTTCCTTCTGCGATTCCTCGTGCATGTGAGTTCGAAAGTTCACGGGATACGGGTCTCGAGAAAAAGTAAAATGTCGGTCAAGCTTTGGCCTGGACCAATTCAGTTACTATTTTGCCTATTTGTTTATTTGCCGTCTGGGCCAATTGGCATTAAAGAGGGGAGTGGGCTTTCACACGAAGCAACTGAACAAAAACCAGTCAGTGCAGTTGCGCCATGCAAATAAAGCTCCTTATTGTACAATGTTCGCTAAAACATCACGAAACTTCTGGTCATTATTAACAGTGACAAAATCAAGGAGTCAACAAAAAGCAGCCAGTACAGTTAAGTCATACAAATAAGGCTCGTGACATCCAATGTTAGCTAAAACATCACGAGACTTGCAGTTACCATTAATAGTAACAACGTCAGCGGGAAGTCGCTTCCACTCCTGCGGTGTACAAGACAAAAATCAGTTAAAGAAGGTCTCCGTGTTGCATGACGGGATACCTACTTGGTGATCATGATCCATGCGACGGTGCGATATCTGCAGCGGGAGAAGGCGTCGTACAGTCGCGTAGAAAACAATGAGAATACAACTTCTGGAACAGCGTTACACGACAAACCTTTCCCCGCGATGCTACAGAGAGAAGCGCGAGGGAAGCCTTCATAGCAGAGATGCACGCAGTTCTGTTATGATTGGAGAATATAAAACAAACGGAGCTATATTCTGGACAACTTTCCGTCTTTCCTGTCCACGTCTCCTTTTTGCGCAACGCTTCTAGTAATTATGAAGGCAATTAGTTTATCATGACTGGGGTATCATACAGCTGCAGCATACTCTAGAGCGTATCAATACTTTATAAAGTCTTAATTGTAAGGAAGATGGAGCTGTACAAATGTTACGATGTAAATAGCGAAGCATGCGGTTAGCATTGCTAATAATGTGTTCGGCGTGTAACGACCAAGTAAAATTAGCCGTGATGGGGACTCCCAGGTACTTGTAAGAGTTAACCGATTTCAAGGGCATGTTTTAGAGGTAGTACGGAGGTGGGCTTTTAGTGGTTTTGGATGCGCGCATCACTTTGCACTTTTTAATCTTTAGCTCAATTAACCATCTTTTTCGCTAGTTAGATATATTCGAGAAGGTCAGATTGCAATGCATTAATGCCGTCATCGTTAATTATTTCTCGAAATATACAACAGTCATCGGCAAAGAGATGAATGGGAGGAGATATCATTGATGGGAGGGCATTAATATGATGTATAGGAACTATAGACTGCCTTAGACAGAACCTTGTGAAACGCCGAAGTCAACGTCGCAAAAAAGAATTGTGACCTAATAGCAAGAAAAAAAAAGAAAAAAAAAACACTCAATCCACTTTAAGAGGTTACGGTCGACACTTGATTGGTGTAGTTTGCGGTGTAATAGTCTATGGCAAACTTTAGCAAATGCTTTTGGAAAGTCGAGAAAGATGCAGTCGGCAGGAAATTATTGTTCCGATATAAATGGATATAAAAGTATATTAACTGGGTTTCGCATGAATATGCTGTCCGGAAAACATGCTTTGCCGACATGAAGAATGAACTAGATTCTAAAAAAGTTGACAAGATTAGTAAATATCATTTGCTCAAGCAGTTTGCAACAAATACTTGTTAAAGAAATGGGGCGGTAATTGGTTGGGCAATTCTTATTATCTGGTTTATAGAGCGGAACGACTTTTCTGACTTTCTATTGACTGTCAGTCGGTCGGTCGGCATAAATAAATGAATGAATGAATGAATGAATAAATATTGGTAGATAGATGCTGCTATTTTGACGTAATAGTTCTGCAGAAACCCGCAAGGTTTCGAGAAGTAATTAATGAATGAAAAATGAAACATCCACCCAAACGTAGCAATTGCTACAAAGGATACCCATACGGCTTAAACGAAACGTTCGTGTAACCCGTATGGGTTTCCTATGTAGCAATCGATACGTTTGGGTGGATGTCTCATTTTTTTCCCTTCATTAATTCTTCTGTTTTGTGTCGGGACGATGACAGGTGAACTTCCGCGCGGCTGCAGCACCCACGGTCACGCCGCACCGCGCAGTCTTTCGGGCCTCGCAAATGAGTGAGCAGGCAATTGATTCGAGAGGACAACGGCATCAACAGCGCCAGGTTTGTTTCCCTTCGCCGCCGTCCTGTTATTTAGCGCTGCTTCCTTCAAGCTCAGTAACGTACCAACTAGCCCAATTCAACGCGCCGTGCCGCACTCCATTAACATGAGCAGCCAGCAGCTGCAACACATGTTCACTTTTCAACATGAAGGATTGTTCATGTTGACCGCAACAAAACAGAGCCGAGCAACATAAAGACAGCAGAGAAACAAGGGACGGAAATAACAGATCGCGATAACATGGCGGCCAGCTTCACGTTGCATACAATATGCACGACGGAAAGCAACGGCCATGCACGGGGCGGGAGGGCAGACGCGCCCGGCACAGAAAGCGGAAAAAAAGCGAGAACGGGAAACGGTTGCGACACAAAAGCCCGACCGCGAACTCCTGCAATGAGCCGGGAAGCCGGCGAACTCGATGCGAAATTTTTTTAACGCCCAAAAAAGCAGGTGAAAAAAAAAATGAAATAAAGATACGACGAAATGATATAAAATAGCCTCGATTGCTGGGACACTTAACAGGGACTGGCCGGAATCGAGCCTGCTATTAGAAAGCACGTACGGCCATCGAGCCGTGACTCACATCCGACCGTGCACGGTCGGTAAAACGGGAACGGGTGGATGCGTGCGTCAGGAAACCTCGCCTCGGATTACGGCTGGGAACCCGCGCGCAAGCTGTTGTGACGGCTGTATAGCACTCGCGAGATTACTGCAGCGCTGATGATGATGACGAAGACGACGGCCATCAGAAGTGAAGTTGCGTTTTTCCTTTCTTTCTTTAGGTTTTCTTTCTTTTTCGCTTTATCAGGAAAGGGGTGACCAACCCTTTTCCAAAGTCACAGAGGAAAAAGGAACGAGATAGAGGCAATGGCGGATTCAGAGGGGGGAATGAAGGGACCGTCCTTTGAGTGGTGCTGTGATTGCGGTGGTATATACGAACAGATACGTCGTCCTCGCGTGTAAGAGACGTATAACCTAGAAAGATATTTCGCTAGAATTGTCTTTACGCGCGATTTTCGCAAACTGTGCCGGCTTTGCCTTTATGCAACACCGAAGCGCGGGCACTGTAGTATAGCAGTTGTAAACTTAGTTTAGAAAAGAAAATTGTGCGATGAACTGGGCACCTTAGTCCGGGAGCCCGCTGCTCGCATGTACCAATGCGGAGTCGACGTAGGCGGCCAGGATCGCTTGCTCGTCGAGTGTGGTGCCTGCAGTCAGCCACTCAGTTGTAGTAAATAAGGTGAGGGTGGAACCGTTGGGGAAGGGTTGATAATGGCGTTCCGCGGTGCCTTAGTATGTGCGGAGTGTTTGGACACTGCAATAAGCTTAGCGCGGCGTAGGTCTGCATTTCGCTGACAGCGTGCCTCATCATATGCCCGCGATGCTGGCCAGGCAGAAACGCCCGTCTGTGTTGTGGAAAGATGAAACGTGACAGGCCGCAAGTAACTCGCAAGACGAGTTAACCCCATTCGGGTTTGGAAACGTGCGGTGGCTGCGGTTTGCGTAACTAACGACCATAAGTCACTTACACATACGCATAGAGAACTTAAACACGAATAAGAAACAACAACAACGACGACGATGACGACGACGACGACGACGATGAACTTATGATAATATAAGGTTACCGGTTGATAAAAACGTTACACGAAGAAAAAACGGAAAGATGCATTAAGTTACGCGTGTTTATTAAGTATGGTAAAATACACTCGTAATTAATGTGCGCCATTATTGACCACAGTGTAGGCTTGTACAACATATTCACGAAACGGAAAAGGTATGAGGAAGTGGCGTGCGCGTACAGGCGACTAACTACCAGTTAAGTGTGCTTTTCAATCGTTCGCTTGTTTCGTTTTGTAAGTAATGGCAATGCGTTATCGTAGCGTTACGACACACTACACATTTACGATGTCTTTAATTGTTCGTTTGATCATTTTAGAATAACTGACACTCGCAGTACCTGGATTAGTGAATCAAGGAGTCATTGCAGTCTGGAGCCTTTGTTAAATAAAGCTGAACACTTCTACATTACTTCACGTTCCTTTCTACCTAACAATCAAGGGAAACAACGCACTTTAAGCAGTCCACTCAATCGACGAGAGCAAAAAATTGCATAGAGAGAAGCGCAACTGAAAAAAAAAAAGAGGGAGAGAGAGATACCCACTTCTCCTTTCTGAAATGGTTCATTACTGATAAGCTATTGCTAAAAATTCAATTTCCTACTAATTGTTGCTAAGCTCTCCTCGAAACCTTTCTCTCGCTTGCAACACTGGTTGTTGCTAAGCTCTCCACGAAACTTCTCTCTCTCTTTCTCTCTCTCTTTCTCTCTCAACACTGGTTATATAACCATTTCTGTCAACTCACATAGGCTCTGAGACAATGTCTACCTGCCCGGCGTCGTTGACCCTCATGTGGCCATACCGACAGCATTTTCGCTCTTTTCGGGCTTTCCGTTCGGCTTTCACTGCGTCGGCTTTGCAGCGTTGTTTGGCTGCGTACGCCGTGAATGTGTTTCCGCTTTACGGCGGCTTTCCGGTGTGCTCGCTTTTTTTGTGCACTGCATGCAAGCGTTTCTCTCCTGCATCTCAACAAACCTGCATTCCGGGTGTTTGGAATTCTGCGACACAGTTTAATGGCCGCTGACTTCCGTCGGCCACCGCCAATGGTCGCCACGATTGTTTAATAGCGACGCACGCACGCACGCACGCACGCACGCACGCACGCACGCACGCACGCACGCACGATAACGCTAGTTGCTAGTGTTTTATGGTGGAGTATCACACTTGAGCGCATAACAGTACACATTCAAAAACACACGAATGTTTTATCTTTCACAAACACGCGCGCACGCACACTCATGTTCGTGTCATTTATATACTGCCCCAAATTGAAAGAACATTGCTAGGTCAAGACATAATCGTGTGCGCATTAATTGACAAGAATTGCTGCTACCCTACAGTAATCCAGCTTTCTCCGTGTGGTTCAATCACATGTGTACTCGTTTACCACTCAAGAAGTTTCTGGTACGGTTCCATCTCACCGCCGACTTATTTTTGACGCATTGCTTCCGCTGTTCACGGAGGCTGCAACACTTCAACCAACGTATGCTGTCATTGTGCGCAGAGGAATCGTTACCACATATATGGTTTATTTCCTTGTTTCGCATACGAAAAACCTAATAAAAAAGAAAAAGTAATGAAAACGCGTACTTAGGTATAATCAAGTCATACATAATCACATAACAATCACAATAGGTACAATTACCCCCATGTATTTCTACTCTTAGGTGGGCGAGGAACATACCTAGTGTGTCCTTACTGCATGGGTCTGTAAGGCACGGCATGTTAGCAGCATGTCTTTTACAAGTCCAACTGAGATATAACTTGAACAGGAAACTTACACACGTTCCCATATTCTGTGTTTTACCATTGCTATTATTCTACCAAGAGCTATCACACTTGAAAAAAGCAAAAAAGAAAAAAAATATATACCGATATTTATGTTTCCCGTCGTATACCTGCACAGCGAATGCTTTCATGCTTACTTTGTGGGGCCAGTTAAAGGTTACGGTATACGCGCAAGAATAAAAGAAAAGGAAGGCTTGCTGTCGATTGTGCGGCGGCCTGATAGTGTGTCGTATATACACGACGTCGATCCGCAAGCATCGGATGAATCCGCGTCCGCGCTGGCTTTGTCTTCGTTCTCGTGACCTCGTTGGACGTCCTTCGTTCCGAGCTTTCGCTCGCATTCACTGCAACGGCCGCCGCCACTGCGGTCTTCTTCTTCCCAGGAGCAGATGGCCGCAGTTGCCACACAGCACTTCCTCGAGAGTCCTGGAGACCCGGAAAGGAAGATGGCGCGCCCCGATAGCGGCGGGCTCCCTTCCTGAAGGAAGTGGCTCCTTCTACGGCTTTTGTTTTCAAAGGCTCCCGCGGCGCTGGCTGTGGCGACGGCGACGGCGACGCTTTCAGAGAGAGAGAGAGAGAGCGAGACAGCGGGAGAGATGCTGATGTCGCAGCGAGGAAAGTGAACTTCACTCTGCCACGGACAATTAGCGTTCGGAAAGAAGGAAAAGGCGATTACGCTAAAGACGCAGCGACCGCTGAAGGGCTACTATATCTCTGTCCATTTTGAGGCACTTTATCGCGGCTTTGAAACCGGCCGCAGAATACATCCACGAGAGACGACGCGCTCGTGAGTTGGCTTTCCTCTTGCGGCGTGCCTTGTGGATGGGTTGAGGATGCGAGCTGCATTCGTGGGAAGTAAAACGATGAAGTCGACCGTTCGCGCACCTATATGTATACCTCCATAAATACGTGCAAATGCGTGGCGCAGGCAAACCCACGCTTGTTGGTTGTGAATATTGAGAGAGAAAAGAGGCCACATTCGCTGTCGATAATTTTCTGGCATAGCGCGCGTTGATTGGGGAAACCAGTATAAGTGGACGTGACACCTTTATGCACTGTTTGGTTCGTTGCTCCGCTGCGCGTCGAATAGTCCTCGCTTCAGTTGCTTCAGCGAGGTGTACCATACAGAAGTGAAAGGACCCTTGGAAGTATAACTGACCGCGCATACGGTCCCAGCGCTCGAACGACGAGACAAAAGAACGTGTACCCACGCAGACAAACGTTGTACGTTGCGTCTCGTGCACGCAGGCCAAGAATTTATACGTTCGTCAATGCTAGAAATGAGCACGTGAATAAGCTGGCCCCTTCCGTCGATAATCGGCACCTGGGGCCGAATTTACAAACCGTTTCGCTCGTAAGTGTTCTTTGCCATTGGCCAGTAGCATTCGCTAATATGTCCAGCATCAGGATTAGCTAGAATTTGCTCTTATATGAACAATTAAGCATAGGAGCTTTTTTGGAAATCCTGGCCCTGTTCCTTTAGCTTCAACGGTATTTCATCTCTATAATGCCTCTTTTACTGCGACAGCAGTTAAAAGCTCGCAATTATAGGTCGACACGCCGCCGCCGACGACGGAGTCGTTATCGCGTGGTCGTCTTCCGGCCGCCTCCTCATCGTTCGGTTTCTTCGTAGGGCGAAGAAAAACGAAACCTCGCCCATCTGTCTCGATTTGGATTCTGATGTTCCTGCGGCAATATGCAGTTAGGAGGTGGACGCGCTGACCACTGCTCTGTGGCGTAGGTTTGGTGCCTGGTAACATGAGCGGGCTTTTGCACTCCACGCAGGCTCTGATAGCAGTGGCGCCTGTGAATGCGTTTCGGCGGCCACAACAAACAACGTAGCGAAGAAGGACGGCGTTGTCTGCTTGACTAAGAATTTGTTCTTCGGAAGATGGTGCCATGTGCCGGGGCTACCTCCTGCCACCTGATCCTCGGCCTATCACCCGTAGTGGGTACGGGCCATGGCAGAGGATCATCATCATTATTATGTGTTGGGGCCAAACAAAGTTTTTAGGTCTTTTGAACCTAATTTAAACAAGTTGGGGCCAAAACAGCGACGGGAATGACCCTGTCCGCTGACACAGGTCGTTGCTGTCGTATTGAGTTCAGAGCTGGAGGAATCGCTGAAGTCAGCTGATGCTTCTCTTGTTTTTTTTTTTCAGTGTCACGTTACAGATATGCGCTTGTCACCCTTGGTGTCCACCTTTATGAACATTTTGCCACGTGCTTCAGCTAGACTTCCATTACTCTCAGTATTGCCGGAGTACAACTTTTCAGTGATATTGTGACGGGGCGCCAAATAGATGAAGAGTAAAACAAAGTTTGTGTGCGTAGTATCTACAGATTGAAATAGTCAAAATGAGGGGCGAAGAGCGATCACGTGCAACGTCCCGGCGATCGTCGTATTCTGCGCTCACTATACAGAGAAATGGTTCGTAAAAATATTTTATGCAAGTGTATTCTCCAAATCATTTTGATGTGCCTCATAGCACGTGCATTTGCTCGCCCAGATACGAACACATAACTTCGATTCTTATTAAATACTTCAATTGTGAGCGTAGCGCCAGTGTTGTCTGCGTCATTTCGCACCTTGATATTTTCGCCATGTTTATTTCTACTTACGATCAGTTACAATCTTGTCCCACTTTCGGTTTTGATAATGTCGAACGAGCATTTTAAATGACAAATGAAGCCAACCACCATGGATATCCGCTAGCTTCAGTTACTCGTAGCGGACGGAGACGCACCAGTTTCAATGTATATATATATCAGGCGTCACAGGTGTCACGTGGTCGTGCAGCATCGCTAATTTTATTCTAGCGATCAGCGTGGGCCACACAGACAGTTGTACGGCATAAACAAAAGATCAGAAATGAATACGTAATGGGAGAGTACTATAACAACAGCAAAGACACGCACAGTTCAACGCAAGGGTCAAGCCATCTGTGACTTGAATAGCGAACAAAAGACAAGAGAAAACAAATAAAGGAGAAAGAACGGCGATCCACAGTATGCATGTACAAGTAAACTTTATTTGAAAGCAACTAAATTTCATTCCAAAGTACTTGTTCACGTAATATTACACCCTCAAGAAAACACGTATGGGGCAAAAGGTCTGCTTATGCAAATCCATGCACTAAGAGCAATTGAAAATCTAATCGGGTAAGCTTTGTACTCAGTTTACTATCTCATGACTGTTTTGGCTCCGTAGCTGGCCTGACGCAAACAGCGCAGCCATGATTGCGAGGTCAGCTATAGCCTTTCTACAAGCCACTGAACTACAGACACATGTCTTTAGAGATGCTGCAACATATATAGTGAACCGGTATACGCACACCGTCTTTTCTTATCATCATAACTCATCATAAACTTTCTTCCCCGTGTCCCTTTTCCCCAGAGCAGAGTAGCAGATTACAGCAAGCTGTAGCTCAGGCCGCCCTGTCTGCCTCACTGTAAATAATTTACAGTGAGGCAGGCATAATTTACGGATGGCTGACTTATGCAAGCGCTACTCCTTAGGTTACATTTGGAACCTTTCTATGATTTCTCTGATGAGCTAGTCGATATTGTTAGACAATTTTTAGTAGTTGCTATTATTGAATAAGAGTTTACAATCACAATTTGAATAGCGCTGTGTCGAACGTGAATTTGCGCGTTGTTCTTTAAGGAGCTCTTATACTCAAGCAATCTGATGTAAGTGCATCGACGAGCTTGGCGCAATGTAAGCATGTTTCTATGAAAAATAATTTCTGCGGAAGCCCGCAAAGCGGAGGAACCTAATGAAAGAGAATATTTGACATCAACTCGATTTGTAGCTTTTCTCAAAAAGACAGCTTCGAAGTTGAAGAAAAGTTCGTCCTGGTCCGGGGGAGGGAGGGGGGAGATAAATTTTCTTCAGCTGCGAAGCGTTCTTTCTCAGAAACCTGTATAGGGTTTTGCAGCTTCGTATAGCTACGTGTAGCTTTCTATAGGGTTTGTAGCTACCTCTGTAGCTTCGGGCCACCAAACGGGTGGAAAGTAAAATTTTCTCTTTCATATATTTAGACGACAACGATGAATAACTCACAGCAGTAGAAAACTGTACAATCGGTGTTTTGTGCGTTATCTTAACTGCCCGGAATTATACCGTTCAGACTAAAGTGAGCAAATTGCTTCGGCACAAGTGTTCATGAAAGAGCACCTCTCACTCACATGATGCAGAGCGTATTGCGAGCGCAAGCCGTTAATAAATGAAAGAACTGCGTTAAACAAACAGCGTGACCAAAACAGCAGAGACATGATAGAAACGTTCCAGATAACATTAACGAGCGACATGCGCGTTTGCCAACCATTCGTTATGCTGCAGCAGCGAAAAACGCTATTCATGCTGGAGCGGGAGGCGCTGTCAGGTGCGTTTTGATTGCCTTTTCGGTTGCTTCTTGTGCCTCGCTTCGCATAATAACTAGATAATCTCTTTGCCAGGTGTGTCTGTTTGAATTTATATATTATGAATGTCCACTTTAAAATAAACTTTAGTGGTGAATGCAATGGTGTTCCGCGTCGTCGTCTTTTCTCTTTTTGTCCCTCTGGTGTGTGCGGCTTAATTCATCGATGAATCGTTGCCGGCTAGCCTAAATGTCAGTCCTGAAAAAAAAACAAAAAAAAACAAGCAAGCAAGTTCTTCAGAGAGATGACGTCAAGAAGCCAGGGACGTATGTTGTGCGCCAGCTGCTCACGAACGAACGCCGCATATATTTAGCATCCAAACATGCAAACCGGAAAGAAAATGAGACGTGGGTGCTCTTTAGACAAAACGATATAAGTGAGTATATTTGCATTGTCAACATCAAAGGTACCTGTAAATATGACAACACGGAGGGCTTTTCAAGAAATTTTCAGTCACGGTTGACTACAAGAATAACGTTAAGCGGCGAGTGTGACAGACTGTATACTGCTTCACCTAACTTTCTGCCACATACGTACGCGTCTCACGGTCGGTCAATCTTATAAAATTATTATTGTTATGATACAACAGAAGCTAAAGAGACTGGCAGCGCAATGAAAACGTCGAGGTACCTCTGGGTTCTTGATGCGATTTGCTTTCCACCTTGCTCTATTGCAGGCCTGCTCTTGTAAATACACTTGGAATAGTCTTTGTCGGTGTTTCTCCACGCATAACTTTAGCTTTAGAAACAAGAATGGTTTAGTAAGTTGATAGAGTTTCGAAACAGCTCTTTAGCTCGGAACTTCACGGGAGCTCTATGGCAATTTTGTGGGGATGTTTGTCCGCCTAGTAGGCCGTCGTAGTTGATGCATTACCGCAAGGCGTGTGACTGGTCAGCTGAACTCGTAGCACCTGGCAGTGCTCGATTAAAGTGAACAAATTGAACATGTGAAATCTACGTTTGCACGAAATAGATACCTCGGCTACGTGAGGTCTGCAAGATTACTCACTTTATTCATTTTTGTTACAGAGGGAAGCTCTAGAACTGGCGACAAAAATAAATAGATTTTTTGTCCTCTTTCTTTTTTAGACGCACATGGGCAATGTTTTCGAAAATGTATTTGTTGCGGACTTGCATAATTGTAAGGCTGTTACTTCAAAAAGATTTAAATTTTTCTGATGTTCTCTGAGACGTATATAGATGGCAGCCACGAGACATGGTTTCCCTCAGCCATTGGAATTCGACTTTTTCTTTTAAATACTGCAAATTTAATTTCAATTCTCAAATTTATGGTTGCCTGTAGAGAAAGTCACCGCATTCAACATATATTTCAATAAGAAAATTTGAATTAGGCCTGAAAAGAATTGCCTCCTAATGCACAGCGATGACAGTCAAGTCAGCTAGCAAGTAAACACCACTGGCGAAAATTTTGAGCACGGATCTGAGATGTCACGTAAGAGATATTTCGTCGCTCCACACTAAGCGGCGTTTGGGCGGGACGTAAAAGATTTTCTGCTGCTATCATTTTGGAACGGTGAAAACAACTTTAAGCTAGGATATGAAGCATTACGCAGATAAATAAAACCAAATTGGGACATTTTCATCCCCTGAGCTCATTCCGAAATAGACGGCGGCTACACTGCAGGAGCTCACTTTGAACAACAACAAAAAATATAAATTTAAGGAATTCGCAACGACTAGCATGTACCGAAGTTCGTAAAGATAACACAGGTCAGCTACTGCAATTTTGTCGCCTGAGTTTTTAAGAACAAGTTATAGAACTGTAATCGTCTACGCATCCATTGCTTTTTTTCTGTAGTACGAAATGATATTCGCTGACAAAAATAACGGCGGATGCAAGCTGTGGTCCTAAAGAGCAAGAGTTGTGAACATGAGCTCTTGCGCGCCAAACGCAGTGCGCAACCAAAAGGAGAGCTCGTGCGTAAGAGAACCGAGAGCAACATTCTCGGGAGGAAATACACGTGAGTCGAGCAGAATTGACAGCTGAGGACTGACTAGCCGGGTTATAGGAAAAATGGTTCAGTGTTAGCATGTGACCATGATTGTTGGTATACGGTGAACTCACTGATCGGGTCTGTCTATAAACAGCAGAGAGTCGCAGCGGACGGTGAAAACCGAAACCCAGTCGCACACTACGCGATCAGAGTCACTGCGCATGCGCGGAACCACGTCTGAGAAACATTCGCCTGTGTACACCTAGAGTAAGTACCAAAGGCCGAACTGATCAACAGACTGTCAATCTGCCATGCCTCTCTGCTAGTCTCGATAGAGCGGGTCATGCGCACGTGATAAAGGTGTGAGAGACGTGTCTCTGCAAGCGTCGTCTTGAACACATGTAGCGCAGTAGCAGGGAAGTACAACATCCGCGCGGTTATCGGAAGTGCTACGTCAGCGCAATCGTCGGGAAGAATATGAGATAAACGCAATTTGATATGGCGCTCAGCCGCCTCGCAGCACCGGCACGACCCGCCTTCTCCGGCATACAGTTGCTGACTATGGTTCCTTGACTTTTCCGGTATCACCAGGAGAGGCCTTGGGGCTCTCTGTGGACACGACCTGCTTGGCTGGCGGTTCCTGTTGGTTGGACTCTGCCGTGGGCTTGGGTTCTTCCGGTGGCGGCGGTGGCGGGGGAGGTGGTGGCGGTGAGGGCGTAGGCGAAGATGGGGTCGGTGTAGACGACGGCACCTTCGGAGGCCACTGAGGCCTCCAGCCGTGCCTGCCGTCCAGCGGGATCCACAGCGGCTTCCAGCCTCCTCCTCCGGGGATGCCGCCGCCCGCGCCCACCAACGTGGGCCCCACGTGCCAAGGCTGGTGCACCCGGCGGGCCGCCACGAAGCCGTGGTTGTTCCAACCGGCTGGCGACCACGACGGCGGCGGCCTAGGCAGCGGCGGCGGTGGCAGGTGCCGTCCTCGCTGGACGCCGTTGATCCAGCCGTCGTCGGCCGCCTCCTCGGTGCGCCGGATGATGATGATCTGTGACTGCAGGGAAGGAGCCACCAGGGTCGTCGCCGCCACCAGGCACACGGAGAGCGCTGCGTCAAAAGGGATATCGCGCAGTGGTACGCTGTGATTTGAACCCGATGGCCGACAAGCACGATGTGACGTGCTTCTGGAAGTGCACATATCTGATCAGGAGGCCGTAACAGTGCGTGCCTTCTGATGTAGTTTACTGTCACTAGAGCCAATACACGACGAAGAGTATTAGGAACTCGTGCCCTCCTCACTTTTTGTATCCTCAGCAAAGGATTACCTGCTACCTCGATCAGCACAAATCAATATGGCATGCAGGAAATACAACTTATAGGCTAGTCTAAAGTAGGCAACTATTATATGACAGACGAACTATGCATTAATTGTATTCAATTGTCTTCATATTGATCAACTGCTCGGACTGAGACTTTGTTTGGTGTTCAGGCTCTCCGAGCAACTAAGAAGGGCACACCGTGACATATGCGCATGCCATGACACTGGATACTTAAAGATGTGCTTCGGCTTCTTCTAAGGTTCTTTTACACTGTTATGCAGGGTAAAAAATGTGAATGTTGAGCCGTGTGGATCAACGTGGAATGGATGGCGCGCAGCCTGTTACGCTCCGTGTCAACTTTCTCCTGTTATTGGGTGCTGTTATGTTACCAGATCGAATGTGACGGGCCTCGCACCCTACAGCGTTTTATAAATGGCGCTGAGACGGAGTAATTATCAATTTGTCGCCAACTTTTGCAAGAATACAGGTCCGCCTGCTGCAAGCAGGCGGACCTCTTCTTGACGTGATGGTCCAATGTCTGCGGCACTTTGCAGCTGAGCACGAAACTTTGGTTTTGATCACCGGCCGCGATGGTGCATGACTGCGCGACGCAAGAACATTTGTGTGCTTATGTTTAGGCGTACGTTAATGAATCCGAAGTGGTCAAAAGCGCGTGTTTAAGTCTGCACTACGGCGTCTGCCATAACCCTGGTGCTGCTTTGGGACGTTAACCATCATAGGCTAATCAATCAATCAATCAATCAATCAATCAATCAATCAATCAATCAATCAATCAATCAATCAATCAATCAATCAATCAATCAATCAATCAATCAATCAAAATTGTTGCGATGCCAAGAACGCGAATCGCTCTTTTGTGCACAGGCGCTGGACTGGCAGCGCGCGGGCTGCAGGCGCTTTACCAAATTTATTTCGTGAGTAGGTCGTAGCTTGCTTTGAACGACAAGCGGTGGAGTATGTTTAAAATGATTTTACAGCGAAACTCTCTCGCCCTCCTCTCTTTGCAATTACCTATGAACAATAGGCTGCCGGGTCAGCGCTGCCGTGGATCGACAGTCTCAGAGGTCATGCGCTAGCACATTAGTGTCCGTAAGAAACACGCGGTGGCGCCACGCATCCGAATGCTGACAGTTTTGCGTTGTGCTTCGCCGCAATGCACCTGCAATAGGCTGCCGGGTCAGCGCTGCCGTGGATCGACAGTCTCAGAGGTCATGCGCTAGCACATTAGTGTCCGTAAGAAACACGCGGTGGCGCCACGCATCCGAATGCTGACAGTTTTGCGTTGTGCTTCGCCGCAATGCACCTGCGAAATGCGGCGAAGATTACGTTAGCGTCCGATCGCCCTCCTTCTTTTATTATACGCAGGTGACTGTGAGAGGGGTGGCAAGGATAGTTGCGACCTTTCTGTGATATTTTTTCTCAGGGAAGGACTATGAAAAAAAAAAGAAAGACGGAATAAAATATAAGATCTACGACTATTTGATTTCTGAATCAAATTAGGCGAACGGACACAACGTTCTTGATGACAATGTTTGGAGATATCATTGTCCAACTGCGTCCAGAGATTGAACTGCAATATTAATTTTCATCAGTTGTCGTTCAGCTGCAGTTTTTCGCAAGCGACTGGCGATATACCGGCACAAAATGGAAATTCTGATTCGTTACGCCTTGCTGCATGGCGCTTCGAGAAAATTAATTTTAATTTAGGTACAAATTCGGGGAGATGTCCTAACCCGAATTTAGTAGAGGATTAGTCCCTTCATCTGTCCTACAAGCTTAACTCAAAAACATATACGTGAAATTACTGGAAGTTGTTGCGTCGCTTGGATAAAAATGTCGTTAGCCAGCTTGAAGTCGAAATTACGCGGCACGTGGACAAACCAAATAGTACCCTGCAATCTCAGTTCTCACGTTGAGGAGGAGGATGGGGAGGAGGAGGATGAGGAGGAGAAAATTAATATCGAAGGCAGGGGTGTCAACCAGAAATGCCTCTGGTTGGCTACCCTACTCTGGGGCACGGGAAAGAGGGAATAGAAATATAAGACAGAGAAGGGGGAGGGGGAGGAAAGCCGTGGTGAGCTCGCACACGTACGCGGAGGCCCTGTTCTCACGTTGAAGATTCAAAAAATATCATGCGCCGCATATAGCGGGCTTGACAGATACAATTATTAAGGCGAAAGCCTTAAGTGCTTCATGGGTCGAAAAATAGGTTGTCCGGCGTTATCGAAAAATTGACCATCCGGCGTTATGGAAACAAAATTCAATGGCACCAGAATTGATGGTGTCACCCACGAGCATTGGCGGGACTCGAACCCACGACCTTTGGTGGTATATATTTAATTAGGGTACTCGAATTCGCGACCTTTGGTGGTAGAAAACAAGTAATAGCAAGTGACAACGCATTCGAATGAGAATGTCAAGTAATTTAATGAATGTCTCGTGAGTGCGAATGCTTTCGCCTTCATCCTCTTAAGCTTTTGCTAAAGTGACCGTCAACGTTTTCACCGTTTTCACAGAAGTTTCTTTACGTATATTAATAACAAACCGTAGTCAATACAGACGTTTGCAGCAAAGAACAGACCTATGCGAGTACTGTCGGCTTGTTCACCGTTATGTGCTGCTGAGAAAGTTCTGGGAAGAATTGGTTACCTTACCCAGTTACCCTGCTTCACTACGATTATGAACAAAGCTAGCAAACATCCGCGCTATTTATCATGTGTGGGACGGGTACGCTGGAGCTTTTTTTTTAAATGACACAATTCCTTTTCCACAACTCGAAGTTACCTTGTGTAAGTAAACTTTCCGGACGGAACAATATATATTGACAATGGGACACTAAGGACCACACTGTATAGGAAACCTTTCGACAGACAGCAATACTTCTTCAATACAAACAGTGCTACTACAGTAAAAAAGTACAGCGTCGGATTACTTTCACTAGCTAACTTCGAGTTTCACCTGCCCGTCAAGCAGCGTAGTCTACTGTCTAGAATGTGGCGTTTGTAACAAACAGTACACAGATGAGACTTGACAACAAATTCATACAAGATTCAACGGCCATCGCGCAGATACAAAGCACAATTTACCTAAAGCCGTAGCCAGCCACTTCAATGAACATGACCATGTATTTGATAAAGCAAGGCTCTATATACTACAGACTAACTTTCGTTCACCTCGCGAGAGGAAATGCACGGAATCCGTCTTCATATACAAGTTCGAATGCCTACACCCGACGGGAATCAATTTGGGACGTGGCAACGTCGAACCGCTAGAAGCTGTAACTTGAACCAGAAACTCTCATATCATTAAGAAAGGAATTGTGCCGCCAGCTAACCTCGATTCTTTAACCTCACCTATTTCTCCATTTCAAGTTGTTCCGCACCGCTTTCCTACCACTCAAATTAGTATTCTATTGCACGCTTTTACGTACATGTCACCTATACGCGCCCTTTTCCCATGTACATCTGCCGCTGTTTCTGATGTCACCTTCCTATATGCTCTGCCGTTATTCTTTCTTTCTTTTTTTCTTTCCTTCTTATTGTTTTAAGGACGCTCACCGACACATTACAAAGTCCCACAGCCAGAATAGCTTCTTCGGAGCCTTGACCCCACCGGGTCGCGCCACTTCTGTGTATCGCCGGGACGACGCCTACGCCGAATTACTGAGGCGAACGCCCCTTGAAAGACCAAGCCACTTCTTTTCAACTATCCCCATCCATTGCCCCCAGACTCCGTGTAACCATCTTAACACCTTAAAGCTTACCCGACGCATTGCCGCTACGCTACTCAATCATTCTGTCAACTCATACCTTTTGTTACTCGCGCACTGACGGGTTGACCGGCTCTTCAAAGACCGCAAAAGCACGCCGCATACGACACCTACGGCTCCTGTTCCGTTCTCTGAAGGCTCCTTAACCTCTTGCTAGCATGCTGCCGGCTTTTGCTACCGCTCGTATAAGAAGAAATGGAGAGAAGGGACGAGAGGCGAGAGAAACAGGAAGAACACACACATACACACAAAAAAAGAGAGAAAAATGTCGAGAAGAAATGAGGGTCGGCACCCATGCGGCATCCTTGGCTGCGATGTATTTGTGCATCGTCGTTCGCGTGGGAGAGAAACTTATGTAAACTTGAAAAGTGTGCATAGTAAATTACTCTTCACCTGGACACAAGAGAGACGCACTTCCTGCACGATCGTTGAAATGAAAATCTCGTCACCACCTGAAAGCCTGCTGCTTCGAACTAATTTGTCCTTGGTACTTCAAAAGAGCACCTTCTATAAAAAAATTATGCTTACGAGGCAAGCTAGCCACGACCAAGTTTTCAGTTCTATGAAAAATAGTTATTTTACCTTGCGCTATCGCGGACTGTCGTTTTGTTCAGTATACATCAGAAGCGCCTTCGCCCGCAGTAGTCTGGTGCCGGGTAACTCTGTTTTGATGCTTTGCGTGAAGTCGCGGTCAAAGTACGTACGGACGTTATGGCGGATTTCGGTGCGGCTAGGCACGAAGTGGGAGAACTCTCGATTCATGAAGTTTCGAGGCCCGTTAAAGAGAGAGAAAAGAAAAGGTGGGGCTGTTAACCAGAAGAGCGGCTGGTTGGTTACCATAAGGTGGGGAATGGGAACATAGATAGATAGATAGATAGATAGATAGATAGATAGATAGATAGATAGATAGATAGATAGATAGATAGATAGATAGATAGATAGATAGAGAGAGAGAGAGAGAGAGAGAGAGAGAGATAGATAGATAGATAGATAGATAGAGAGAGAGAGAGAGAGAGAGAGAGAGAGGCTGTGAATGCGTACCCGTGCAAAGACAGCAGCGCGCAGTCAAATGTGCTCGCGCAAGCCAGTCGTTCTCCAGGAGCACAAAAGTGTATAGGGTTCCCGAATATTTGAAACTTTCAAATAACGAGTCATACGTTGTCCTATTCGATTCGGTCCTTGTATTGACTAGTCACTATTCACAAATACGAATATTGTTTAAGCACTATTACAATTCTTCACATTTCCAGCTGTGCACGATGAATAATGAAGCTAAAGCAAAAAAAAGAAAAGCAAATTTAATCACTGCCACTGTGGACATAAAGAACGGGAAGTAACGTCAGAGCGCTATGTCGCTCTGGGAGCCAGATTTTTTAAAATCTAAATCGCAATCATTTGCCCTCAAACTTCTCTCATACAGGACATTCGACAAAGAATATTCTTTGGTACTATTTATAAATACTGCGAGTGTGTGTTCTCGTGAAATTAGCCATGAATAAGCTCCATTGCAACATCATTTGATATAATAAAGTAGCACCACGTGGCAGCAACCCTTCCTATACTATTGGAAAGGCTTTCTATTCGCGCTGCTATTGCTGTGCTCAACGCGCATTACCGTTCTAGTCTCGAAAGTAAACACGTAATCTAACGGGCTCATAAGAATGCCTTTTAAATCTTCATTCTGAGAATGAACCACCACGCGTGCTCCGAAAAAGCCTTAATATTTGGTTATAATGCTCCATTCGAGCTTTTGATAAAGCTTGCTTCATAATGTGCAGCGTATTGACGGTAACTTGCTAACGTAGCGAATAATGGGATGCCAACAGTGTTTTAATACAATGGTGAAAGTGGCTGTCCATGGACTAATCGATAAGTATGAGCTATATTCGATTCGCTTTTTGGCAGTTTTCTATTCGTATTTGATTCGGTCTCAAAAATTACTATTCGCATATCCCTAAAAAGTGCCTTCGCCTCTTTCTGGGCCAATAATCGATGGGGACGGTGTTCCAGCACCGCCTGTGGGGTCAGTATACAATCTTTTAGCCGCGTTAAAGACATGACGCCGAATCCGAGGTCAATTAGGCCAATACAGAAACATACACGCCGTCTCGAATAGGCGGTGTCGAAGTTTACGACCAGTCACGGCTTCCTCCTAGCAGTAAAAACTAATTTCGAAGAAGGTCATGCTTTTGCTGACTGCACGCGCCGGAAGCTATTTCAGGGCCGAAAATACGCCATGGAAGCCACGTTTTGGACATCGCCGTGTGCTTCTGAGTTGCAAAAACGCCACCACCACCTTGGTAGCGCAGCTTATAAGCATGCACATGTCCGCACTCAGAACGCCGTATACGCCTTACCCCAGCCGGGTGGCGACAGGAGACGGGCCATGCGCGTTGTCCCGGCCCAGGTTTGGTGCACGTGTCTGAAATGAATCGCTTCGGACTGCCCCGTCGGCGGTCGCTTTTATACGAGCTCGTCCCAAATGACCACAGCGGCGCGAACAAAAAGGAGAGAGCCGTCCGCGAAAGGACCCCGATACGCAACGCCAGCGCACGCTTCCCTGATTCGCACACCGCGTATAAACATCTCGGAGCACGCGATCAGAGCCGTATTCCTCAGCTGTGGGACCGAATGCGCCCGGGGTCGTCCGAGCGGGACCGCGCTGAGCTCGGCGTATGGAGTCGCGACGGCGCGCGTCGTGCGTGAGCATTTCCTCCTGTGCGTAGCGGCGAGATTGAAAATAAAAGTGGAAGTACGAGCACGCACGGTCCATGTAAGTACGTGCGCGCGAGAGCGAAAGGACATCGGCCCAATGAGGGAAAGCTTGGAAGGAAAGGTCTCCAGACATGGCGTGCCCGGACGTGGACGCCACATGTACGTGAACTGGGCGCAGAAGTGTTGGGACAATTTGCGCAAGATGCATTTTGTGCAAGTGTCGTTGATCCAAGTGACCGGAAAAAAAAGGAAGGGTCTCCTCTCGCCACAAGAGTGGTTATACATATATTTGCACTTTGTCTGGTCCATGGTAACGCCTTTCCCACTGTGCAGAGCTCTGCACGAAATCCTGCTCCCTTACAGCTCTAGCAGGGCCGGCTCAACCAGACGAGCTTATCTTCGAAAGCTACATGCTCTATACCTCCAGCTGGCATCTCTTGGAGGGGGTTGGGGTACGTTGTGATGCGGGTCCCCAGGAGCCCCTCCTCACCTCCCGCCCTGGATTCACGAGCGGTGTTTGGTTAACAGCGCAAATGCAGCACACGGGACAAAATTACTGTCCTTGTCGCGTATTAGTTTGTCCCATTTCCTGCATTTGCGTCATGTACCTAGGGTGAACAGGAGGATGGTCAGGGGTGGTCTGAAGACGACGGCACGATAACGAGGCCGACGGCATAACGAAAAACTCGGACGGATACAGCAGAGACGAGCGGTTTGGCGGAAAGTGTCATACTGACTTTTTTTTTTTTATTGATATGATATAAGGAGATGTTGGCGCACAATTTAAGGCGCCGGCTACTCCTCATCTCTTGAGTGGTTCCGTCACACATCGTACAGGGTTCAAGGTTACATATCAAATAGTCTGTTCACCCAAGCACCAGGACTTATCACGCAGCGTTTCCACAGGAACACTATGACGTAAGGAACACATGGTACATACAATATACAATGTATATGTCTCCACACTTATGTAGATGAAAGTCTCAAAAGTACAAAAGATATTGCCGCCTAATAACACATTGTCTAGTCAGCGGGTGGTACATACATCGTGTAAATGCATTATCACATACAGTCACAACAGAACAGTCAACATAATATAATTCACAAACAGATGGATATACACAGTGACAATGAAATGAAGAGAACAATGAAAGTGCTAATAACTTCCAGCAATGCCGCTGTCTTCAAGAAAACTCTTTAGTGCTTTTAAAGCGCTCTTCTGCAAGGCCGTTGTTGGCCAAGGGCCCAAAATTTTCCTTAAACTGAAAGGTCTGCGGTCTAATTTAATTAGCACTGATTTAAGTCGGCTTCTTGGTGTGTCGTGATGTGGGCAATCTAGAAGGAGGTGATATATATCTTCGTCTACAAATCCACAATCACATTCGGGGGTTTCCGCACGGCCAATTCTGTGTAAGAAATGCTTTGTGTAGGCAGTGCCTAGCCTTAATCGATGAATAAGGGTTTCCATAGTTCTATCTAATGACAATGAAAATTTGAATTCAATAAATGGATCAATATGGTATAAGTCCGAGCTCTTAGAATTCTGGTCAAACCAAGTGTTTCTAGACATTTTGAGAGACGTTGTCCTTATAATGCAGAGTAATTCATCCTTTGATATTGGGAGTGGAGATGTATCATCTTTGAGGTGTGCTTGTCGTGCTGCTTCATCGGCTGCTGTGTTGCCAGGAATGTCACAATGCCCTGGTATCCACTGGAATGCTATTGCATGTTTCGCTTCGCTTGCCTTTGTGAGGTTTTTAAGTGTTTCATATATTATACTGTCACTGAATGTTTTCCCCTTTGTGCTGCAGAGTGATGTTAGAGCCGCCTGTGAATCGCTGAAAATTACCCCTTTTTGCGCTTCTGTTACTGACAATATAAATTTTACCGCACATAGGATTGCGAACAGTTCAGCCGTTGTGGACGAAGTCGCACGAGATAACTTAAATGATTCTTGTTTGTTGAGGTGCGGTATAATGAATGATGAAGTTGAAGAGGTTGCTGTACTGGAGCCGTCTGTATAGACGTGTGTGTATCCTGAATACCGCATATATATCTGGTACAGCGCTAGTTGTTGAGCAGCTCGAATGAACATGTCTCTTTTGCTGAATATCCCATCTACTGACAATTCGATTTTTGGAACTGTAAGCAGCCATGGAGGATACTCGATGTCCGAGTTCCAAAATTCATTTCTTGGCAATATGTGACAATTTCTTGGCAATTTCTTGACAATTTCTTGGCAATTTCTTGGCAGCATTCAGTTTATCAATGCTTACCTTTGCCATGATCTCATACGCAGTTACACACGAACGAAAATATCCACCCGCAGTGGAGCGCCATATGCGGGCTGTCTTCCATTAAAAAAAAAGTTACAGTGACGGTTTACTCCGTGAACGCGGGTGTCGCGCAAGCGTATATATATATATATATATATATATATATATATGTGTGTGTGTGTGTGTGTGTGTGTGTGTGTGTGTGTGTGTGTGTGTGTGTGTGTGTCGGACACGACGCTATCGGCCCTCGGTGCGCCTAGACGCATACACTGTCCGCATCGCAGATCGTATTCAAGGCAGGGCTCGCGCGGCTGCCCCATACGCAGCAGCCGCCGGAGTAGAACGCCCCGTTGTAAACATTCGCTTACTATCTAAATTACCTATAGCATGCTGTCAGCGCGCACAGGCAAACATGTACGCTTCACACCCGATGACGGGGGACGTTCGGTGTCAAAACGCTGGCGTGAGGAATCGCGGCAGCATCAGCGAGCGAAGCGACCTTCGTGCTGTCTGTCGCTTCAACGCAAACTACGAGCTACGCAAACTAAAGCTACGAGCAGTCGGCCCACCTAGACTGTGCCCCCAAAGCAGATCGCTTTCAATATAAAGACCACGCGACAGCGTGCTACAGCGCCGTGGTACAGTATGGTGGTACCGCTGACAGGGTAGTACCGTTCGGTATCGCGTGGTGGCACGGTGGTAAGGAGCGTTCTTGCATTCTTCACTCGTGACAGCTAGCGCTTTGAGGCGCTGTCGTTGAGACGCTGCGCCTCTGGTCGCAGCGTCTGCGATCAGGTGCGTTGGCAGATGCTGCACGGGGTTCCGAACGCGTTGCTTGAGCAAGTGGCACTCGAAGTACCGGTTGGCCGCCGCGTAAGGGTAAAGCACGGCGGCAAGGGGGAGCACCCCCCATAACGATAGTGCCGCGAATAACCACCTCCCAAGGCATGCTCAACGTACTCTTGAATAGTAAACGGGGCTGGTTCTTCACAAATATTTTCGTTATCCATTAATAACAAACGTTTCAGTAGCGCAATTTCAGGCATATGCGTGTCAGAGTTTGTGTTCAAAGTGTTAGTTTGAAGAGTATGAAGGGCGCGTAATGATTTTTATCGTCAAATTTCTGCGTTGCCGCTGCACGCGTAGTGCTAATTAAATGTGCAGACGAAAGTTGCAGACAAACCATGGCATGGAGGCCCACGCGCCTTCCTCGTTCTCTTGCTTCGCGGCTTCAGACAAACACCGCTGATTTCACGAGCTGGCTATAGTTACGCGTGCGCGTAATGAGTCAGTGGATGCCGCGTCCGTTCTCCACGATCTCTTCACCTACGCTGCTTTCTCGAAGGTCTCCGTTTCGGGACAACGGCTGCGCGAGCGTGCTGAGAGACGGTTAACGCCTTCGAAATAACACGCTCACCTTTCCGGTCTCTATTAGGACCCATTCTTTCGAAACGCTTTCTTGCTTTCGTTAAAAACGCGGTAAACGAGAATCGTCGTTAGAGCATTATCGAACGTGATCGGAAGGGTATATTAACTTTAGTTTAATTATTACTTATTTATTGGTGACGCGACTTTTATTTACTCATTTATTTATTTATTTGCAATACTGCTACTCTCATTCGAGAGCGTGGTAGCTGGCAATATAGTACATATCCATGTATATCAGTACGCGGGATTTAAGTATATAAAACATCGTTAAATAATATCTAGGCAGAACAGCTAACTCAGAAAAAGAAAAAAAGAAGAAGAAAAGGAAACGCAATTGTTCAAGGACAATGTTATAAAAAGGGCGCCGAGTTTAGGAATACAAATACACGTTTCCCCGTGACAATTAACTAACGTGATAGTAAAGAAAAATAAAACTAGCATTGAAGAATGCGTAGGTAACCATTTATACATGAAGTAGGAACGAACGCTAATATGTAACCCTTAACGCGCCAAGAAATTACACATTGGGTGAAGAGATGCACTTGTAAGATATAACACATAGAAAGAGAGAAGAAAGTAAATGAGAAGAGAAATCTAGGCAAGAAATTAGCAGGAAAAATGCCAGTTACCACTATCATCTTAGGAGTAGAAATAATACAGATACATATAATAATAATTTATTTTGGGAACAGAGCATGGAATATGTCCACATAACGGCAACTAATTAAAAATAAAAAAAAATAAAAGGAAATAGGGGACGTCGAAACCAACACAACGAAAAATCTGTGACGATGATTCATGCGATGATAAAGGATTTTATTTACGCACTGCTGCTTCTACTTGTGAGATAAATTCTGATAACTATTCAATGTTGGTTATAGCAGAATCAAGTCGGTTCCATTCAGCTAATGTGTGTGGGAAGAATGAATACTTGAAAGTGTCTTTCTTGCATGTGTATTCTGTTAAAGTGTACGCATGTTTGTCACGTGTTTTTAGTGCTTCAGAAAATGAAATTTACCTTGACACATCTATTTCATAGTTATCTTTTAGTAGCTGAAACAAGAACTTCAATCGAGCCTGTTTTGCTCTGGTAGATAGCATTTGCAATCCAGACTGCGTTAGTAGATTAGTCGGTGAGTCAGCGCATTTATATTTATTGTGAAGGAACCTTAGGATCTTTCTTTGTATTGCTTCTAATTGGGTTATGTTAGTCGTTGAATGAGGAAACCAGACCGTGTTTGCGTATTCGAGAAGTGGCCTAACGAACGTTCTGTAGGCCAGTAGCTTCGTTGATGCGGCAGATCGCGCAAGGCCCTTCTTTTTAGGAAGAATAATTTCCGCAACGCTCCTGTGGTGACATTCGTAATATGTTTATCCAACCTGAGGTCTGAGGTTAGTGAATATACTCCTAGATATTTATGTTGTTCTACTGTAGTTAGCGGTATGCCGTTAATCTGATATGTAAAGTTAGTCTTGCTTTCCTTCTTACGGTCATGGTTACAGATTTTTTATGTTAACTGACATCTGCTAATTACAGCACCAAATAGCTAGAGTGTTCAGGGATGTACTAATTCCAATATGGTCGCTATATTTAGTGATTTCGCTATATATAACGCAGTCGTCGGCGAACAGCTTTATATTGCAATCAGTGTTATCTGTGATGTCATTAATATAGATTAGGAAGAGTAATGGCCCAAGATCAGACTGAGCCTTGGGGAACTCCTGAAGTAACTGCGAGAGTGTTAGATAGCATTTATTTTGCAAGTTACATATTGTGAACATACAGACAGACAAATAATTTTAATTACAAGGTTTTGAGAAGCTTTGCCCTAGGGCAGAGCTGCGGACCGCTCCCACGTGGGGACGGGTAGGCCGAGCCTAACCGCCGCATCGTGGGCTCTCTGGACAGCCCAGGTTTGACGTGAAAGTTCTGAGCTCTGGATGGCAGAGCTACATTCTTCTTCCGTGATGCGATTGGGTCCCTGTAACGAGGGACATCGCCAGAGCATGTGTGCGAGATTGCTAACAGCCCCACAGTCGGGGCAAGTAGAGCTAAAAGCCTCTGGAGTGATCGTGTGGAAAAGGGCCTAGGTTTGGATAGCACTTAGTCTGAAGCATGCGTAAAGTGGACGCCAGAGGTCTAGCCAGTTTGCTGTGAGGGGGAGAATAAGTCCTCCTACCCAGGTGATAGTGCGTAGTAATTTCGCTGAAAGTAGTGAGAGTGTCCATATTGTGAACGATTGGCTAAAAATTAATTTATCCAGGCTAAAAGGGGCCCTTTTCCAACAATACTTTAAGCTTTAGCGATTAATTTGTTATGGCATACGCAATAAAATGCCTTAGATAGGTCATGTAGATAGGTCATGATAGGTAAACCAGCGGACTAGGCTGCATGGCTCTTGCAGTGCTGTTTTAAATTTAGTGTTCCTTCCGAACTGTATTGTCGATTGCACTCTACATATAGAACACGGGCTATTTTATGGCAAACTAGTCAATGTTTCTATGCCGATTTCTTGCCATAAAGTGCAAAAAGAAACTGCTGTATATTACTACAAAGATTACTCACGTGCGGATGATGCGTCAATTATCGGTCACTTGGAGGCATGTCTTACCGATTTTGATAGCGGCGATGTTGGTACTTTGTGGGAACGTTTTAAGAGCATGTGCCGGTATTGCCTTGATAAGTTGATCCCGAATAAACGAAAGAAAGCACACAAGGAAACGCCTTGCATGACGCGAGACATCATCCATTTAACACGCAAAGTGAAAAGATTAAAAAAGAACCGCCCATCACTTAACGTCATAGCACAATCCAGCAGAAGCCTTGCAAGAGCATTGCATCGTTCAAAGGAGCATTGTTTCAGTACAGCGCTACTAAACTTTAATAAAACCAACCTAACTAAATTTTGGAACTGCTTGAGTGAGAAAAAGAAACCAGTTTCACAGATTGCTGCTCACGGCGTTATTATTAACGAACAAAGAGGCATTGCTTAACAACCCGCCGTGGTTGCCCATCGGCTATGGCATTGGGCTGCTGAGCACGAGGTCGCGGGATCGAATCCCGGCCATGGTGGCCGCATTTCGATGGGGGCTAAATGCGAAAACACCCGTGTACTTAGCTTTAGGTGCACGTTAAAGAACCCCAGGTGGTCTAAATCTTTGGAGCCCTCCACTACGGCGTGCCTCATTATCATAAAGTGGTTTTGGCACTTAAACCCCACAATTAAAGGCATTGCTGAACAATTCAATATATACTTTAACAGCATATTTTCTGCTGCAACTGATGGCGTTCCCAATATCACCGACACTGCAATTACAAATTTTTCAAATATTATTAGTTATCTTGGAGTGCTCTCAATGCTACTTAACTTGAGAACTAAAATTTCTTCTGGACCCGATAATACCAAATGTTTTTCTTCGCTGATATACGGAACCTCTTGCAAAGCACCTTGACATCATATTTCATGCTTCCTTGTCGTGTTCGAGTTTGCCGAAGGACTGGAGGACAGCCCGCGTGGTGTCCATATTAAAAAAAAGGCAACCGACTAATTTTAGAAAACTATCGCCCGATCTCACTAACGCCAAGTTGCTGTAAACTAATTGAGCATATCATTGCAAAAGCCCTCCATGAATTTCTTGAGGAGTACAAAATCCTGACCAACTCTCAGAAATGGTTTCAGAAAGGGATATTCCACAATAACACAACTAATCACGGTCATTCACACTTTTGTTTCTTCCATTGAAAATAACAACCAAATTGATTTAATATTTCTGGATTTTAGTAAAGCCTTCGATAAGGTACCTTATTCCAAAGTAATATTTAAGCTAAAGAACTATGGCATACCAGAAGTACTTGTTTCTTGGGTCACTGAATACTTAGGCAATCGCGAGCAGTTCGTGGATGTAGGTGGGCCCCACTCGGCCTGTCTTCCTGTGACATCTGGGGTACCACAGGGAAGTGTACTGGGCCCTTTGTTGTTCCTCCTGTACGTGAATGACATTGTTGATGTTGTAAAGCCGAATGTTCAAATAAAACTATTTGCAGACGATTGTGTCTTGTTTAAAGAAATTACCCACATTAGTGACCAAGATAATGTGAATGATAGCCTCAGTAAATATTTTCTATTGGTGCACTCAATGGGGGATGACCTTGAATATTGAAAAAAAAGTTTTTCTTCCCATTTCCCGCAAGAAGACATCTCTCCCTTATATGCTAGGCTCCTCTACACTTAAACAAGTTACTAACAATACATTTAGGTGTCACCTTTTTGCAGCAACCTGTCCTGGAATCTTCAAGTGCAAAATGTATCATTCTCTGCTTTCCGTAAGCTGTGCTTTCTCAAATACAAGCTTAAACACACCGCATCCTCTGATAAACTGCTCACTTAATATTACTAAATTCGGCCGAAGCTTGAGTACGCCTGTGTTATCTGGGATTTCTACACTCAATGTGACATAAAGAAACTTGAACGAATCCAAACACAGGCTATCCGGTTTGTTTACAACAAATTTTCGACATTCGACTAGCCAACGGAATTGATGAGGTCTAATATGATTACTGCACTTGAATCGCGTCGAAAAAAATACGGCTTGGCTTTCTTTCTCAGCTACTTAATAACAAATTGGCACTACACCCGGCATTGTATGTAAGTTCACTAGTAACGAGACCTACTCGCCAACGTCATCAAAATGCTCTAACCCCCTATTTTGCCCCCCCCCCCCCCCCGAACCGACCTATTTAGATACTATTTCTGTCCACGCACCATTAAAGACTGGAATGACTTGCCTTTATGATACTTGTATCACGCTTGTTTACTTTTTTGTATCAGCGTTATTGGTGTTTTGTTGCAGCATTTTGCTGTATTGACATTGTTTTACTTCTTGTGACCTAATATTGTATTTTATCAACCCTTCATGTGACTTCGTGTTCGCAGTATGTATTAAATTTAAAAAATAAAATCCTCTCAGCTTGACCGCGGTGATTGACAGTATATGCAAGATCGTGGATTAGTTCTGTTAGTTGGGTTACTACAGTTGATAAACCACTGCGAAAGCCATGTTGGTAGGGAGACAAAAAGTCAATGCGCTCGTAAAAACTGTGATGTGCTTTAAGATTATGTGAGCTAGAAGCTTACAGGCTGTACTAATTCATGAAATGGCTGTAAGATATGAAATGTATGCTGTGTCACCTGATTTATATATCGGTTTCATTTTTGCGATTTCCCAGTCGTTTGGTAGTGGTTAAGTCGTGAGTGATTTGCGAAAAGTTATAATATGCCAAGGTATCTACTGCACCATTCTGCATGACTTTTCATAAAGTCACTAGGTATATTGTCAGGACCGCTGCCTTTTTTTAGGGTCAAGGTTAAGCAGAAGATTAAGTATTACAACGTGCGCAATGTCTAATTTGCTAATGCTTACACTCTGTCCGATTAGGATAGGGGGAATAATGTTATTACCTGTAGGAAACACTGATTGAAAAAAAAAATGTTATATGTATTGGCCTTCACAGTTTATTCCTCAGGGAGTACGTGGGATGCTTTTCTGTCATTGGTACGAAAGTGCCTCCAGAGCCTTCCGGGATTATTAGTAAGAAACCTGGGTAACGTTACATTAAAATAATGTTCTTTTGCACGTTTGGCTGTAAGCTGAAATTCCGCGAAGGCATTAGACAGTTTCGTCACTCTGAATACATTCGCTCCTTTAATTTTTATTGTTCTACGCAATATTTTCAGACGGCGCTTTGCCTATATTACTTCTCTGGTAGTCCAGGGATTATTTTTTGATGGTCACTTGGTATCGATGTCGGACGGCAGGCCTACGAACGATATATACACCGCGCAGATGACCATTCTGCCTGTCACAAGGCAAATGGGCTTTTTCGTCACGCAATGCCGCCTGTAACGCGTTGCTCTGCTGAGGTCAAGGTCGGGAGTTCGATCCCTTCCGCAGTGCCGCATTTAGATGGGGGCGAAATGCAAACGCGAGAGCGCCCCGAGATGTTCATGTGTGGTAAAGAGATCCAGGTGGCTAAATTATTACCAGGAGCCGCCCACTACAGCGTGCTTCACAGTTAGACCGTAACAAAAACGCCAGATTTTTTTTTCGTCTGAAAAAATGTCGCATAATATGCGACAAGATTTCAAAGCGTGCATTGTGTCGCTGCCAATCCATGGACTGTCGTAAACCAGATGAGTGAATATGAACGCCCATGTACGGAGGAAACTGTTCAGCTCAACTTTGGCTCAATTTAACCGAGCATGACTTTACTTTCTCATCATATCAGTGCTCGGGAGGCACAACTTTACACTCGTTTAAAGTGTCCTGTCTTACGGTCTCTGCTTTTCTTTCCCCAGCAACAAGATCTGATCAAGTTAGCATATTACTGAGTAGGTAATCAGCCGCGACCGTTGCATGGCTAGGCTACGTAACTGCTTTTTATTCTTATACAAGTATACCGTGTGTGCCTGCTAGCGTTAGCCAAGCTGTTCAATGGAGAAAAAATTTAAAGAAGACGGTGCAAGATGCAGTAGGTATTAGGATCGTATCTTGCATGCTATTTTTCTTACTCTTTTTCTTTCTTTCGTTGAACAGCTTGACTAATGACAACTGGGACAACCTATATATCTGTCTGTTAAATTAATTCTGGGGTTTTACGTGCAAAAAACACTTTCTGATCATGAGGCACGCCGTAGCGGAGGACTCCGGAAATTTGGACCCATGGGGTTCTTTAACGTGCACCAAATCTAAGTACATAGGTGTTTTCGCATTTCACCCCCATCGAAATGCGGCCGTCGTGGCTGGGATTCGATCCCACGCGTCGTGCTCAGCAGCCCAACACCATTGCCACTGAGCAACCACGGCGGGTATGTCTCTCTGTAATGGGCAATCTACACACGTACGACATTTTTGTTAACTTTGCGGTCATAAAACCCCGTTGCTGTTAGAGATGCGAAATTTCAATATTAATAGTGGTGTGGCCCCTGAATTTATGTAGTGGGTGCGAGCAATCCGGTGCACAAAAGCGCGTGAAAAAAAGAATGACACCGCAAACTATATAGGCCCATCTCTATAGTTTCCAGTATCTCGCAGATTCTTGAAATGGGCACTTTTTCTTTGACGGAGTAGTTTATTGCAAAGCATAACACATTCGATAAACTTCAGTATGCTTTCATATCGGGATCAGACGCTAAACTATTACTTGAAGAGCTATCTGATGAGCTGCACTCGACTTTACAATAGAATATTTTTCACTCCTAAAAAGCGTTTGTTACAGAGAACCATCAGATACCCTGCTATAAGCTTAATGACTGCGGTTTTGGGGGTCAGTTATTTGCCACTGCTCCGCAACCTTTTGTCTGGTCGCTCCCAGGTGGTAACATTTCGGAACGTGCAAAGTGAGATTGCATACTTCAACGGTGGTGCTCCTCAGCGTTCCTAATGATCGACGCTTTTATTCAACGTTTGCTTTAATGATCCTTCAGGTGTTATTACGGCTTCACAAGTGTGTCAGTATGCTGATGTTACACTTTACTTGTTTCAGGTAGCAGAGAATACAGTATATAGCGTGTATAAGGCTTCAAAAGGACGCCGCTGTTTCACTGAGTGATTGGTTTGAAGCCGACTCAATACACGTAAACTTGTTAAAAACTAAACTTTTTTGAGTGCGCAATTCACTCAAGGTCGTGCCAGAAAGCAATTCCATCTGCTTGTGCAGGTCTAAATGTACTGCCTGATCTGCAACCCTGTTAACGTGTGTGTATTGTGCCATACTTTGGCATTTACGTTGACGATGACCTTTCGTGGAAAACACGCACGGCGCTTGTTTGTAAAAAGAGAAAACTTTGGAATTAAGGTTGCTTACATTACAACACCAAAGCTTCCTTCCTCCATTTATCCAACAAACATCGGCCCATGTCTTAGCGTACATTGTTCTTAGTTATGGAATTTGCTGCTTTTTTAACTGCAGCTTACCTGTAATAACAGAGTCAACAGTGCCCTCTAAGGTATTGAGGACGAGCTCCAACACTAAAAAGCTGGTGTCACCGTCGGCGTGACGTGTCATGAGGGATCACGTGGACACAGCGGCCACGTCGGCTGCTTCGGTAGCGCGGTAGCGAACTGAAAACGAAACTTTAAAGTCCCACCTGCGCTGCGGTTCTGATTAAGTGTGAGGTTTTCCCGCCTTGGGTGTCTGCTTGACAACATTTGAAATCACTATAATAGGTAGTGGCTGCCTTTGGAGGCGTGCAGCATGGTAGGCTACTGCTCGGTGCCGCAGTGGCGGACGTACGCAACAGAGCCTGGTGTCAGCCTTATTCACACGTAGCCGCAGGACAAGAAGCCGCTTGAAGCTTAATTCGCAAAACTTATAACCAGCAAACAGCCATCGGCTACAAATCGGGTATGGAGCAAGCACAAACGCGAGGAACATTTCTGCTACGGCGTCGGGACTGCTATGTTTGGTGAGAAAACGCGCACTGAGACGCTCGCCCGCGCCCGCTGCCCGGCTATTGTCATGACACTTTATTTGGTCTATGAACTTGTTGATGCTAAATTCTGGCAAGTTCACTGAAATGGAAAGGGAGCGGAAAGAAGTACATTAAAAAAAATTGGCTGGAGCTTAGCTAAGGTTTAGCCTGGATATCTCGAAGCGAAAAGGTTCGGTGATGCTTATGGTTTAGGTTATGGTTTTGCTTTATGATTTAGGTTATGGTTATGCTTACGGTTGTTATACGCGGGCTCGTGCGAAGCGCGGTGTTGGCTAGCGTAGTGAAGCCTCTCGCTTCAAAAAAGGCATGACACATGGTCATGTTCGTGTTATGAATTAATGTACTGGATTAGAAAAAAAAAACAGTGGGAAATCGCACGCTGAGAAGACCGATAAACATACAGCGCGACGCAACTTGATAAATAATGTTGAAATGTCCAAGAATTTAGAAAAAAAGAAAAGATTGAATCGTCGCGACGGCACATCACAGTCGCCGTAGTCGTCGAACTCTCTATAACGAAATTATTTTTGAACAGCTCTGATAGCGTTAAAGCAACAACGGTTGCTTGTGTACTGTAAAATGCTCATATTCTGCGGCTTAAAGTTCACGGCACGGTGCGAAAATGCATTCGCAGCGAAAGCAAAACATTCTGCGTGGACACGCATGCAGACGCGCTGTCGGTCGCTGTGAACCCGTGCGATCGCTGCATTGAGGGTTCATTCTGTTATGCCCCATTTGGTTATACAGACAGCTCACTATAAGAACCTATTTCACATAGTTTGCTGTCAGCGTTTGCCTACCTTTCACGCAAGAAGCCGGTTCGGGAGACTCCATCGCGCCGACCGCGCGCAGTGGCGTTCACTGTAGGTATTCGGTAAAGAGATAGCGACTGTAAACGATCCTGTGCTTTCAGTTTGCCCAAGATTATCATTTTGTCAGTAAAAAACTTCCCTCTTTTTGAGAGTACCTACATAAATGTCTAGAGGGGCTGCCACGTGGCGTTTTTATTGAGCGCCGTAAGCCAAGCCTGCGAGGAGCGCGTCGCGTGATCCCTCGTACTACGAAAGGGAGGCGCTTCCGACAGATGGCGACTCCGTAAGTCCTCGACCCCAGTAGCTAAAAGCTTGCTGTACAGCGTCAATAAGGAAAATTCCGACAGTACAGGATGTTTCAGCGACCACTGTCTCTAATTTATAAAAAAATTGGAGATTTGAGGCGAACTTATAATTTTTGCCGAACAAGATTTATAACAAGAGTGGGCAAACGAAACCAAAAGGAAGATGACAATGATGTCAGGAACCACTAGGTCTGGCACCCTCACCGATATGTGTTATCTGCACAGAAGATGAAACCATACAGCATTTTTTTTTCATTTCATGTCTATAATTTCTTAGTTTAGTAAAACTAACTTCTGAAAAACCCCTCCGTCTCCTCTGATCAGATTGAATTCAGTCTCCAAAACTTACTATCCTTAAGTGCCTCTACACTTGGGCACAGCGACAGGAAGGTTTGTGCTGTCATTCAATATTTTCTTGTAGGGTCAATGAGATTTACACTATAAGCTCAAAATTTAAGATTTCCTTTTCTTTCCAAGAAATTTAATTTGAGTAATTTTTTTAGTTATAAATTTTCATAAAAACATTCTCTCCAATCTAAACCTTTTTATTCTAATACCTATTCTATATTCTATATACCTATTCTAAAAATTTTCTTTTAGTATCACTTTATTTTGAGCTACCCGGTTCTCGGCCAGTTCCCCATAGTGCACAAGTGCCAGTATTTCCAAAGGATTTACAAATCCATCTAAAAATATTTAGGTGCACTTGTGAACCGAAACAACCAGCACCGCTTGCTGACCCAGATTTCTGAAAAAAGCTTTTTTTCTTTTTTCTTGTCAGCTACCTGCCCGTAAGCGGCTACGTTAGTTTATCGGACACCAAAGACAAATGCTAAACCTATCTGGAACGATATACCATGTTCCAGAAATTCTTTCAGCGTTAGTTATATGGCATGAGAAGACATCTTTCAGTAAAACTAGTACTTGCAGCTGCTCTTCTAATCCCGTGATGGGTCGGCGATGTTGACACACTCTACCTAATTTTTCCTATTTCCTTGACAGATACCTGTAGTACCTGTCGGTGGTGAAAGTAGAGCTTTACTTTGAATTGCAGAAATAAATGCATGAAGAATGAAATAAAACCGCGGCGAAGGCGTGCTGATGATGGACGTGCCATCTGGTGGCGATAAACGCAAATACAGTGTTTTCAAGCTGCCTCTTGAAACGAAAGATGACGCCACTCTATCTGCATCACGATCCACACGATTCTCGCGAAAACGTCTCGCGAAAAAAAAAAAAAAGATACCGTACCGCTATGGTGGTGTAAGGTCTCGGGAATTTTAACGGGCTTGTGGGAAGTCAGCAAAGTGGCTAGCTATATGTCAAACGAGCGGATTCATCTGTATTATTATTTATTTTCATAGAGGATGTGGGGATTTGGGGAATTCGACGCGCCATGGCGCAGGCGCATTTCACCCATGTCTGCAATCCTAAGCCATGCCGTTCTTGCTCCGAACCAGTTTTAGCGGTGGCGCTCCACTCGCCATGGTTCGTGGGTGAGGGCGGAGCTAGTGACGTCACGGGAGCGGCCCTGGTGGCTACTGCCGTGTCGGTACGGGCTCTTTTTCTCCTTGGGACAGCGCCCGGTACGTACGATGCTCTCTCTCATCCGCCGACACCTTTGTGACTAGGATTGAGCTCACGCACGGCGCCTTTGCCCGTGCGGGGAGCGCGTACCTCGTGTTGTTTCCTATCCCGACGCTAAGCCTAAGAACGGGTGCCTAGTGCTCGCGCGAGGTCGTACCACGCCGAGCCGCACTCATCGAAGGCCCAAGCCGAAGGAGATTGCCCGAGCTCTCGCGAGTTGGCCCATTGGTTATCGCCAGAGCAAGTAGCATAGCCGCCGGGACTTTTCCTAGCGGCGCGTCCCAGCTTGAGCCTGTGCTCTCGCAGCGACGTGCTACAGGCGCCCCTAGCTGTATTTTTCGCCCTTGGTGCGGGACCCCTTTGGTTCCCCGCCGTCCCGGGACCGGGCGTTTGTGCAGTGTTGGGTGCCGTTGGAAACAATAAACGGTTTCCTTCATTTTAGGGCAATACTGTGTTTTTGCGTGCGTCGCTCGGTAGCCCCACGTGGCCTGAGCTCGCGCGCAGCGGCGCTAGAGGCTGACGGCTGACGCGGCCCTGTGGCTCGCTAAGCTCGAACCCGCGGTGGTCGGTACTCCTGTGAGACCCGTAGACCCCACAAGGTGCTGCAGGGGGAGGGGGGGGGGGGGGAGTGGCGGACGAGGCTGGGTCAGTAAGCTAACGTGGGGGAAGTGTGCTAACTTTCTTGCGTTCATTTGCGGTGTATGATTTGTTATAATAATAATAATTTTTATTTGAGCTTTTATTTGAGCTGAAAAAAAATGCCGTATAATGCTGCACTGCAACTGCTGCACTGCAACTTATTTTCATTGCATTTTGACGTTTGAAAATAATAAAGACTTATTTTGTTGGTCCAGTGGAACACTGGTTAGTGTTGGGTAGGTATATAGCCATCATGGGAATTTTGACAGCAGAGACCAATATGTTACGTCGTTTGAATTAAGAAATGTGCCGAAAATGCAGGAACTGATTGCTACTGATAGTTGATTACTGCAAAATTTGTGGTAATATTGCTAGTCAACAACTGCAGAACTATCGATAGCACAAACGTTCACAAGTATGTTAGCGAACTATCGTAAAAGTAAAACTGTCGATACTACTATCGATGTTTATACCATTGATAGCCTGTTAAGCCAAATTATAGTCAACAAAAAGAACTATTAGTAGTATCAATGGTCAATTTACCGATACATTTGCATGACTACTTCAGTACTATAAGGATGGACCTAATCTGCGCTATCGTCACCTGGGCAAGAGCAGGCACAAGACAGGGCCACCTCAACTTCGTTCTGCATTTTGCAAGTTTGTCCATGGCATTGTTGCATAATTTCTGTTCACTCATTTCCTTCTTTCACTGTGCCTTGAATTTCTGAAATCGAATGTATCTTAAAGAGCACGCAGAAAACATTTGGCCAAGACCTGTCTTGCTGACCTCGATCGCGTCAGCGTTCTTATAGTGAACCTTGTATAACCATTGCCGTAATCCATAAGTCGCACTCGTATATGGAACAAAAGTATTCGTTCGATGATATCAGAACAGTAATCAACATTTCGTCATCAATGGCGATTTCCATAAATCACGCATGAAGCTCACATTACCTCGTAACAACTAAGTAAAGGCACTCGCTTTTCAGAGCTCTAAGCTTTACTCAGTAATTGCTTTACGTACGAAATGACCGTATCGAGCAATACGATGGACGAGCCGGCAACCTATTTGTCGCCAACAACATCAAGTACCCAAAGAAATAAACAAATGAGTCAAGTAATGCGGTAGGGTGTCCCAAAGTTCAAAGACCCTGGGGAACACGATAAAAAAGGAATACCTGGTGTTAGGTTACAGTATGCAACACGCCTGACCAAAACTCACCGGAGAGCCCACCTCTGATTGCGAAGGATGGACGGATGCCCGTTTTCACTTCACTTTATTTCCAGCACAAAGTTCCGAGGCTTGCTTTTCGAGGGCCAAGTTTATTTATTTATTTGTTGAATTTGCTTAAAAGCCGATAGGACGCTACACTAGGGAGAGGGGCGCACATGTACAAATTATTATTTTTATTATTTGATTTCAAAACATATGCAATTTAAAGAGAGAGGGAAGAAGTAAGGAGCGGGCTAACAACTTAGGGGAGGGAGGCGGGGGGTGGGCACTGTAAGGTCGCGACGCCTGCCTTCTTTTCAAGAAAGAGGGAACAGAAAAATAGAGACGGAAAATGGGAAGCAGGAAAGAGGAAAGAACAAAAATGACAGATCACGAAGAGTAAACTAGAATATAATAGAGTGCAAAGAATGGAGCACGGCAGTAGGAGCACACACACAAAAAAAGAAACACTGCAGGTTGCACTAGTAAAAGTTCACAAACAGAAATAATGCAGAAATCCGTGAATAAAAATATATTGGAGCACATATTCTTCAAGTGCAGCTCTAAATACAGTGACTTCGTTGATATGGAGATGGGCCAAATTGTTACATTCTTCACCGTTGTGTGGGAAAAATTAGCGGGAAAAGCAAAGGAAATAAGAAAAAGAAATATGCTGCCTAGTCTTTCAAAGGAAGCGCAGCTTTGGACCGATCGTCTGCGCTGTAAAATTAATTAACTCTGAGAGAAGTTTGTTTCCATCCCTCGTTAAGACAACGTATTTTAAAGAAAAGAGGTACAGTTGCGAGGCTGTTCTATGCAGTGAGAGCAATGGAAAATTTAGGTTTAGTTTTATAAATGATACACTAGACGTGCGATGACAGTTTGCGAAAACAGAGCGAGCGCTACGATCTAAACTGACTCCAGAATATTGATAAGATAATCATGATGGCGGATCCCATACACAGCTCGCATGCTGTAACTTCGAACGAACGAACGTTTTATAAAGTGATAATTTCAGTGATGGTGGAGTCGGATAAAAGTTTTGTTTTATGTAACTGAGGGGCCCAATTCGCAATGTTTGCAAAATAAATAATATGTGTTTACCAAAAGCATTACATGTAAAGTGAACTCCGAGGCACTTATATGTCATTACTTTTTCGAGAAATGATTCTACCTATGCAGCGGTGACAAGCGTTTGTAGCATCACATTGACGTGAAATGTAATTGACGGATGGAGATAAACAAAGACAAGCGCAAGGTTCTACGTACAGGGTCCTGAATATTTGGCTGCGCGTGTTCAAAAAAAGATTTTGCGCTCACCGCTGCACTGTTCTTGCTCAAGTTTTGCAGAATGATCGCATTTTGGCGCCGACTTCGTTTAGTATAACACTTGGCATGATTAGTCACCTGTCTTTTAAGACAAAAATGAGAAACTGTTTTCGTCTATGGGAAAAATGGTGTCTGAAAAGCCGGCCCTTGCACAGACTTGTGTCTCCACATGGCGTCGTCTGCAGAAAGCAGCGTTGCAGGGAGGGCTACCGTTTCTCACTATATTGAGCTCGCATCCCCATAAGCACAGGCAAATTTCCACTTTTTTCTTAAAAACCAGACAATTAACTGTGCCAAGTGTTATAATAAGCGAAGTCGATGCCAAAATGCGACCGTTCTGCAGAATTTGAGCAAGAACAGTGCAGCGGTGAGCGCAAAATCTTTTAGAACAGGCGCAGCCAAATGTTCAGGACCCTGTACGTAGAACCTTGAACTTGTCTTTGGTCAGCTTTATCCGTCAATTTTTACATCATTTGTATACTTCTTAAAGATCAGATTGAAGATCAGACGGATAGGAAGAAGATTGTATTACTCCCTAAATAAATGAATCATTGGCGAATAGCCTAATACGTAAGTTAATTTAACCTGACATCTTGCTTATTTATGTCAGGTGCTTACAGAACCTTATGGAGCAGCTGTAGAAACTGTGCTGAACGATGAATCGGATTAGCCTGTTGTGGCAAATCTAATTCTGTTTATAAAACACTTTACAATCCAAACATACATGTTTGGGTTCAAATGTAATTTACTATGCATCAAGCACAAGAGAAGATGACATAATGAACCAAAAGCTTTATGGAAGCCCTAAGAAGTACAGTCAACTTGAAACTAACAGTTCAAAGCGATAAAGAGTGAAAAAGACAATCCTGAGCTTCACAGGAAGAATTTCTATGGAAACCATGATCCCGCGTGGTGAAAAAATAGAAGCTACTGGACTCAGGAAACCTAATAAAGTGAGCATTATAGCTACGTTTCATCCTCTTACACTTTAAACTAGGGAGCGATAGTGTTCTACAGTTGAAAAGATAATTAGAATCACCAAGTCAAATAGACAAACTATTTTCTCCACGCTCCTGTGACCCGGTAATGATTGGCGAGGCAGTGATTGAGCGGAAATGTTGGACAACCTACTTCAGTATTTCATAAGCACTTGTGATTAATGGTGTCAGTTCCAGAACAGAACGTTATCTTTAGTGAACGTATTCATTTCATGATTCTAATTGAACCAATTACCACAGGATCTAGTGGCAGACAGTTTGACTCACAGACCTCTGGAGAATGAACATGGGAGGTGTGCAGAAGAATATAGGAAAACACCCCATTAATCAAAGTACAGCATTTTATTTCCCGAAAAACAATAATATCACCGGATATGTCCGTCTTATGTCTTACTTTCTTTTTAACTACCTATAGTATTCCAGAATTTCTTTGTGCTCCGCAGCAGCAAGAATAAGAGTATATTATCATAAAATACGGGCTTGGCCTCCGTTGAAAGGCTCTCAATTAGGAGACAAATAATATGCAAATGAAGTAAGATATGCAGCAAAAGTAAAGCATGCCGGAACCACGGAACGGACTTTACAACCGTCACCGATCATAGTCGGATAACGAGTATTTCTGTGCTGCTTCCTTCCAACAAAACGGCCGGTGCGAATGCCTATAACAGTTTTCCCGTATTGCTATAGTCGTTGCACTTGTTTTGTGCTCGCCTTTGTATTTCTGCTATTCCCTATACCACATATGCTATGTCCCGTGGGACATAGTGAGACATCGGACTTTGACTTCAGCCTAGTCTCTCTCGCATTTATCATTTTGTCACATATCGAGAAGTAAGAAAAAGTAATAGAAGTAAAGTAGAAGAGACAAAAAAAAAAGAGAAAAGCTTTGCTACACTAACACATTAGAAGGCATTGCACGCTGGGGCATCGACACAGTGTATCTCGTTTATCGATGTGTGAATTTTATGATAGGTGCTTCACATAAAAATGTGTCATTTGAGTCTGCTCCAGAAGATATCGCGGAACATGCTGCAGTTACAGTTCCGTATTCATTGTTATTGCATAGCATTTTGTTTCATGATTTCTTTCACGTCATCACACAGCTATACAAAGAAAACAAAATGGAACGGACATGTTAGGTATAAGAGCGTTCGGTTGGCTGCCCTGCACTGGGCGAGGTGGACTGGATGCAAAAAGCAGAGGGAGATAAGAGAACGATTGTAAGCGAAGATGCGCTTTCGCATTCAAGGATAGCGTCACGCAGCCACTGGCATTTGTACGGATCAATCATTCTCAAAAAAGCGTAGCAGAGAGGTTAATATTTCGTGGGCTAATAAGCAGTGAGGTCCGTGCTCCAGAATTGAAATGACGGTGGTCTGTCCTCAAGTCGTCCCGATGCGTTAGAGGGGGCGCAAACGGATTGCCTCTGTAAGCAGATATAGTCGCTGAGAGAGCGAAATAAGTTGACAGGAAAGGCCACGGTCCATGAATTCTCGCAATGTAAGTCGCAGAGTTGACGGGCAGTCAGCGTTGTAATTTCGTTTGCCGAAATTGACGCAGTTAGTTTTTCGCAACATTCGAGCCGTGTAGGCATAGATTCGTTGGCCGTTTTAACACCATAGAGCTCTCCGTGGGAGAAACGTTCGCTGACGTCGTCGTCTCTCTTCGACAGGACAGTGAACCGCAGTGAAAATTTCCTCGCAGGTCGTCTCCATTGGAGAACCTTCCTTGATCACGTCCGCGGCAGGTATCTACGTGTATCATCTCTCGAAGCCACGATGCCCTTTCCATTGGGGTTCACACAAAACGAAAGAAATGGAAACCCTCACTCCAGCTCCGTGATCAATCTGCAAGTTTATTACTAGCGTAACTGCCTCCCTCCTATGGACATTGCCGAAAAGACGACTCGGTGAACTTACTCGGCCTCTTCCACCGAAAGGCATTTCAATAAGCTTGTCATGTTAGAGAGAGTGCCGAATAGCAAAGAGGCGGATTGATGTCACTGCTCTTCTGGGGTAACAACAAAAGCCGAAGCCCCTTGATGGGCAAGATAACGAGCGTGGCTCGCCTTGATTTAGTGGCTGTCGCGCAGAGAAGAGATACGAATGTATAACAACTGATGCGATCAACGCTAAAGCGTGGCGATCACTTTAGAAAAGACATACTAAGGGGAATTGGACGAATGCTTTAAGACAGGACTCCCGATCCCAAGCGGTCAGTTAACTCTAAAAGTACTGAAAGGTGGGCGAGTTGGTAGCTATTCATTATGAAACTGCAGCGCGCACAGCAAACTAGACACAAGGCAAAGGTAACACTCAAGCATTTTGTGTTGCTTTGTGTCTCCTTTGTTGCGCGCGCTGCAGTTTCACGATTGTCAGTTAATTGTGCACGAAGGGGTGCACCAGCAACCAGAGTGACTTCCTAATTATTCAGTGCCTAAAGTTTGTTCATCAGGAAACACCTTTTTGAGCACCGAATGCGGCGAAGAAACAAAGAAACGCTACGATAAAGCAGCTGGGCGCGCATCGTATGTACGTGATAAAGCCTTGCTGAAATATAGTACAAGCGAGCACTTCTACAAATAAAAAACAATAATCCTAAAGGGACCAGAGAAATTGCTTTTTTTTCATTATTTGTTTCCTACATGTTACGATTGCTATCAGCTGAGAGGTCTTTCTTTAGCGACGATTGCAGGAGGCGCCTCACCACTTTCACTTTCCTTTTCTTCATTTAATATCCGGCACATAAATAGCCGATGTGCGTACGTGACATTAGTTCGGCTTGTTTTATTTTCATGTCAGAAGCTGGTGACGCAGGCTAAGAACTTTTCCCTCCCTAGTGCAGCGCAATTTGCACTGCGGTCACGCAATGCAGTGCCAGTCACGAAAGCAGATGTCATGGAAACAAAGCTGAAAAAAAAAAACCAAAGCGGAATGGCGAAGCGACCGCACCTGTGCACCCCTTGTGACGTCACTATGTGGGCCTCAGCGTGTTCTAACTCATTTGCCGTGAAAGAGAAAAACGACCTGTTTTCGTCAGTCCTGGATGAGCTTTTAAGCGGCAGGCTGCACCTCGTCGGGGTGATTGAATGAATCTCAGGGTTTGTGTTTGGCAGCCCCACCGAAGCGACGCGCTCTCGTAGCATATACGCAGAGAAAGCCGTCGGGCAATAACGTTCAGCCAAAAGTACCGTGCTGACTGCAATTCACTGGAAGTCATGGAGTCGTCGGTGCGCCACCTCGCTCAAACGTTTCACTCGTGGTTTCCCCCGCGTGACAGCGTCGCCGAAGGTTGGCCACTTGCCGGGAGTCCCGTGTCCATTGCACTCATCACGGCCAGCTACGTCTACTTCGTCACCGCGGCAGGACCAAAATGGATGTCAGGCCGCAAAGCGTTCGACCTGAGGCGCTGCATTCTCCTGTACAACCTGTTCACCACCTTCTTCAGTGCGTACTTCATGTGCCGCTTCTTGAAGCTCGGCTACTGGGACCTCGGCTACACGTTCCTCCAGGACATGGACCGGAGCGACTCACCCGCCAGCCTCGAGATCAAGCGCCTCTCGTGGTGGCTGTACATGTTCAAGCTGGTCGAGCTCTCGGACACCGTGTTCTTCGTGCTGCGCAAGAACAACCGCCAGATCAGCATGCTGCACGTCGTGCACCACGTGATCGTGTCCTGGAACATGTGGCTGAACGTGACCTACGGAGCACAGGCGCAGGCCATGTTCATCGCGTGCCTCAACTCGTTCATACACGTGTTCATGTACGCCTACTACTTCCTGGCTGCGCTCGGTCCGGCCTTCAGGAAGCACTTGTGGTGGAAGAAGTACCTGACCATGATGCAGATCTCTCAGTTCGTCATACTGTTTGCGCACGCCATCGGCATGGTGTTGGCCAAGGGCAACTATGTCGTGTTCTTTGTGTGGATAGAGTTCGCGGAAGCGGTGTTGTTCTTCGTGTGGTTTATGGCCTTTTACTTGAATGCATACAAAAAGAGTGTCTAGGTTCGCAGATTGTTATTATAGTCATGTTCTAAGGCTTAGAGTACTCAAGTGCGCGGAGGCAGCTATAATAGTTGCTATATTATGGTCTTACCTCACTTGCACTCCTCTTTATGATCTTCCGATGTTATAAACGAGACAGATGGAGCTTGACTCGTTTCATATACGTAAAGCCATTGTTGCACTTCATCTAGTTTTTAATATACAGAATATAGGGTGACATTTGCCTAGTAGAAGAAAAGGACTTGAGCTCGTGAGTGAAGGGAGAGAGAGAGAGTGTGTGTGTGTCTAGATGCTAGAGCCCTTGTCGACAACAATATGTTAACTGTGACCTCGATGCCATACATTACTGGCTGGGTACTTTATCATATGTGACACCGAAATCTCGAGAGGCATGCTTTCTTCGCAATTTGTCGAACAGTGAACTCTACCCCTGACTCCTGCATGGATGTTTGCGGCTGATTTCAAGGATGTCATTTTGTAGCTGGAAACTGGTGAAAGAGTTCCGATGTAGAAATCATGTCGCCTTTTCATCTATCATCAAAACGAGGCAAATATTTGGGAAGGGCTGTTTCACTGGCTTCAAGCTGACAACCGCCGAGGCCGAAGATACTGCGTCGCGTGCCGGCGTGTTCTTGCCGAGGTATTACACGCTGGACGTGTTCTATCTTTATGCAAATATGGCACCATGGAACTTGCAAAAGTTGCTGTTTTACATCGAAGTTTGTATCATAGTCATAATTTGTTTGTAAATAAAAAAAACGATTTATTCCCCGTCTTCTTATGCCTGTTAACGTTTGACACAGTTTGTCATAAAACACTGATAAACAAACATGCTTTAGGGTCTATGAAAACTGAACAAGATTAGATTTCTCCGCGCGTGCTGCAGCAACCTTGGAGATTATATCATTAGTAGTAGATACGTGGGACATGGTCACCATACTGAGACGCTAAATTCGTGTAGTAGGCGTACGCCCCCGCATTCTTAACGCATTGAAATGCCCTGCGGGTATTTCGTGGCGTTCGCAAACAACTCACTTATGTGCATCGCATACAAAGGGTTACAGAGTTGCAAGTATTTCCGTAAGCATACGTTGACGCAAGATCGCGAAGTAGTGGAACGCAGCAGAAAGCCGAACAGGGTCGTCGCAAGTCCCCTTTATTTTGGTTCTGTCCATATCGCAAGTCACGTAGAAGCAAAGCGCCAATTCAGTTCGCGCGATATCGTTCATCGCAGTCGCTTGCTTTTGCGCAAAGCTACGTGGACACAAAAAAGTATAGTACGATATATACGCTAAATGAAGCGGGCTGACATCAAGACTGTGTCGGACGGCGATGACTCTTTCAAGCGAAGAGCTGCTGTATGGCCAACAATTTCCAGAAAAAAATAAAATTAATTTACTGATCAGCCTAACTTTATTTAAATAGCTAAACTTTAAACGCTAATTATGTGGCTCTACATTAGTCTGAGCTTAAGATGCATTGAAAACATTGTAGGGTTGTCAAAATTTTGCAGAATAAGTTTATGTTTACCAGAATTACTGCAGTTGCAATGGTGCAAAAAGCAAAATGTTTTTAAACATTCTTCGTGTTGCATTTTAATTCTCTTCCATTTTTTATACTCTGCACCACGCCTGCTTGCTGACTTCATTTTCCTGGTCGTTACTCGAGGTGACCAGTCCGGCAACGGGTATTATATTTATGTTTCGGCGTCCAGCCAGCTGCCTACACAGAAGGCGTAAAAGGATTTATATTACAGCTGGAATCTATCTGAATCGATGAGCGATCTCTGAGCTTGGCAAGCTATACGCACTATAGAACAAATAAAGTACTGATAACTCCTCTTTTGCAGGAAACACAGCTACTAGTACCTTGAATATCTGTACTTTCCCGAGTTCTTATACACGCAATGGCGTATGCTACCGCTAATTGGGCAAATATAGTATTACTGTATCGGCGAGTATACGCGTGAACTCTGGAGAGTGTAGTTAAGTGTGGTGCGAGCAATTACTCATGAATGGCGCAGTCATCGCTCCTCCATTAATTATAGAGCGTTGAAATCGTCGCAAGGTGTACTCAGAGTACTCACCGCGCATATTTACAGATTCTGCATTCACTTGCTTTTCTTCTAATCTAACTTAGTCATGAACATCATATATGGAATGTAAATAGCCTTTTCTCATCTTCTCTTCCATCGTTTTAGCTCTCTTCTGCCCGTGTTACATCAATTCTGCTTGTTTTTAATGTTCGTGCTCGCACAGGCGATTCCACTTTCTTCCATACATACATAGCGTCATAACGACAGCTGCGTAGCAGTCATTGCATTTTCTGCCTAACATTTGTAAGGCATCGTCTGTCACACGCAAGACAATTAAGGTCGAGAAGAAACAGGCCGCTGTGCCAGATTCTCCGTATTCAGAAGAGCACCTGTGTCCCAGAAACACAAAGTGAGCAGCCTCAATTACGAAACACGGCGTTAGGCTCAGTTGCGGGCCGTACTGGGTTCGAGCCTCACGGCTGAACACCCGCGTTTAAAGAGAGGGCGAGCAGCCCTTCGCCAGGCACCCGGTTTATTCCTGAGGAACTCATCGCTCCAGCTACGCTTCAGCCAACGATTTCTTGTAAAAGTGCACGAAGTGACCTTTTACAAGAAATTAATTGTTGCCTGGTACCGGTGATGGTTGTTTCGTTAGAGTTCGGCAGCTAAATCTGGCTATATTTTGTCACTTAACGTTAAGACGCGGAGGAAAAACCAAAAGAATGAGCTTATGGAACTTGCCATAAAGTGTCGTACTAGAGCTGCTGTACTAAAGGCGCTACCGTTGTTCGACGAGCGAGAGAATCGTATGATTGTTTCTATGGATTGGTATAATTTGGTTAAAACAGAACATCTCAGCCTCTTGTATCGCCCGTTATGATTCAGTCCCCGCAATTTCTTTAGGACTGGGATATGTGTTACAAATTCATTCCGTCGCGCATTTTCCAACACACACACACACACACACACACACACACACACACACACACACACACACACACACACACACGGTGTGTGTGTATATATATATATATATATATATATATATATATATATATATATATATATATATATATATAACTTAAACAATTTTGAGTACGAGTGTCGCTAAATGTACATGAGTTACATTTCGGCAGTGGCAACAAACAGCGAGTAAGTATGTTTCTGACACTGTGAATTTTACAGCGAAGCTGTTAGCCTCTAGATAGTCGCGATTTCTTGTGTCCGCGTCCGTTAGCGAAAATGTGGGCCCATCCCAGTGAAGGGCCAGGAGGGCCAGGGCCAGGAAGGGCAGTGAAGGGCCAGGAGCAGTGGCTCGTACCCTCGTAAGGCAAAGGCTTCAACCACTCAGCAAAGAGAAGCGAAGAGTGCATATATTTTTGGGGATAACGCGTACAACATACAGAACAGCACGCTTCAATATTGAACAAGCACAAAACAAGCAGGCGAACCAGATAATTGATTATAATTCGCTCCTGCGCCTACATGAAATGCGAAGCACATAGCTCTTTCCGCATACGTTCACCGGTAAAGATTACTGTTGCGCATGCTGCCGCGGCGTGGGGAGCGACGTCCCTATAGCTTTCCCTACATGAAAGAACCAGCCTAGCAACTGATTTCAATGTTGTTGCAGCACAGCTATAGGCGGCGGCGTGCTGTCAAAGTTATCATTACTCACATTACTACAATTTCTTTAAATTAGCATGACTACCATTACTCTATAGAAACAGAGCATTGCATAACCCCCTCAGCAGTTGTAGCGGTGGCTTTCAACAGCTTCTCTGGACATCCACTTTCGCAGGGTCGAGGTGACTAATGATTTTTTTGAAATTATGTTATCCGGCAAGCGATCGAGTCACGATGTCAGAACGTGAAATTTTTTATTATAGTACATGTCTGATTTCACCGACTAATTTTTCACCTGGGTACACAACTTTATGACACCTGCCACAACTCCATTCCAAGGGAAGTGCTTATGTTATCCATTCATATACTTATAGTTTAAAACGGGTAGTGCTTGCGCAAACCGGCGTGTCAAGTATGCGGCATGTACCTCAACGCACACTGTACTTATGTGTACATATACTAAAAATGCCCTCGAGCTCTCACTTCTGCACGTAAAACATCCATCTCTTCCTTATACACGGTGAGCTGGACTGCTCCGCGGACGGATAAGCTCTCCAGCTTTCCGGACCACACTGTGGCCAGACCACACTGTGGCTACTGCTCGTTCCCCACACGTGATCAATGTGTTCGTACAAATGAACTCGCCACCACGACTGGAGACTCCGCTGGACTCCGACAGCAACGACTCGCACGAAGAGTCATTCAGAAATAAAGATTATTTATTTATTTATTTATTTATTTATTTATTTATTTATTTATTTATTTCTCTCTCTCTCTCTCTGTGCATGCAAATTTAGCTTGGCAATCTGGACCAGTAATTATTTCATTCCAGCACCATGTTTTCACTGATGCACCTCATCGTGTAGCAATGGGAACCGGTTTCAGGTAGGACAACAAGAAGTATCTTGATGTGGGATTTCCTTGTGGGAAGCCGCGCGAGGCCCTTCCGGCGGCGCGCATGCATGTGAAAGCCTTCTTTCGTAAGCTATCAAGCTAACAACAAGTATCTTCTTCCTGTTTGGCAGGACAACACGGTCACGACCATAGACTGCCTTCTTGCATTGAGAAGGGAGCGCTGAAAGCGCGCGCGTTGCCTTAATATATCCATAATGTCCAAAACTGCGTTCGCAGAACTTATCTTTAATATCTAGTGTCTGCAATTAGACTTCGTCGGGGCGATCGTTTCCTTATATTGTCGATTGATATCGTGAGTGGCACATACCTCGAACGCTGGGCAATAAGGAAACATTCTTACACACCGTAGGACCTGGAAACACGCATCGGGCGCCATTTCTTATTATATTTAGGATGACTTGGCATTCTCCCAGCAAATCCGCATGGCCACGCAGGGGTCATGAGGTGGAATGCAAGCGACCGAAAGCTTGGCATTGATATCTGCTCTTGCGATTGGATCGCTTTTCGGGCCTCTGACTCTTAGAGTGGTATTTCATCAAGATTCATCACTGTCAACAAACATTTTTCTTTGCGTTTTAAATATATATATATATATATATATATATATATATATATATATATATATATATATATATATATATATATATATATATATATATATATATATATATATATGTGTGTGTGTGTGTGTGTGTGTGTGTGTGTGTGTGTGTGTTTGCATGTATGCTGTTGCCGAATATTCTGTAGAGGGGGCTGCGGGCCTCGTCAAGCTGCCTCTGCTGGAGCAGCTTTTACTTGCAGCCTCCTCCATCAAGTAGATGGAAATAGAGCTATTCTACTCTATTCTATTCTAAAACGTAGTACATAAAGCTACAAGAAGCTCTGAAGTCGCAAGCACGGAGATTAGACAAATCCTTGTACAACCTATCATTACCACGGTGGCTGAACGATCGTAGCGCCAGAGTTTCCTCTAGTAATTTCAGTAGAAAACTCTGGTGCATCTAGCGCTATACAGGTAAATGTTCGCTTAAGTGAAAGTATCCCCGAAAGGTGATCGTCCGGGAACAATACCCCTAATTCGTCTGTAGTCGGCGATTAGATCAGTTCTGTAATGTGCTCAGCTTGATTCGTGACTTCATTTCGTGATTTCCTGTGCCCTGTTTGTTTCAGGTATAATTTTTTTCATAGGAAGGTTACTGTGAGAAAATTTGCGCCATTATGACGACTCAACAAGAATGAGCGCTATGGGCCGGACGTTTCACCTCCATGGCTTCTGTCGTCCATATGACCTCTGATATTGTAGTCTGATTAAAGCATAGGTGTCATGCCAACGTTGTTTACACTAATTATTAGTTCAATCTCTTCTGCTGTATTATCCGATCTCTGTTAAGGGTTCGCGGGTATTGCTAACACTCGAAGAAATAATTATTTTGGAATGAATGTTGCTGGTCAAAAGCACACTGGTCAAAGCCTGACAATTTCATGTTCCTGCGTTCATCCTTCCTCGTAATCCCAATCGCCGTCGCTGTGTTGTGCTTGCGTGTTCTCGAGCTGCACTCGTGTCAAGCAGTAGCCCTTGGAATTTCAAGTCAGCGATTGCCGTCTTCCCGTTCTTCCCGTTCTTCCCGTTCTTGCTTTGTCTAGTCCCTGCTTGTAAAAGATGCTCAAATATTGACGGTGTCGTTTTGAATGGATTCAACGAAGAACGTCGCTCTACAGCACAAACCTCTGCCTTCGTTTCTTCAACTACCTATGCACCGGAGCTACAGAACATTTCCTTGATATATATATATATATAGTAACACTTTCTATCAGTAAGAAAATACATAGACAGAGGAAGCCAATATCCACTGAAGAGTTTGTGTATGACGGGCTTAGATTCTGAGGGTCGCCAGTTCGGCTAAGCGAGTGGACAAAGCACAAAAAGTGGTTCCAGGTAAAAACGTCAACAGGGTCAGTGCACTCGGTGCCGTTTGTGGTCCGCTGGGGTGGACAGCCTCCCTCCGCGGCACCCGTGAAGGACGCTCGTAAGCCGGCAACAGTTGATGCCGTGGTGTGGTACTTGTTTGTTCGTTTTGACCCTGGCGGGCTTAGTCCCCTTAGTCAGGAGAAAGGTCTAGGAAGGAGCAGGGAAGGAAAAGGGGAGACGGGCGCCGACATAAGTGAAATCGTTAAGGCACGTGCGCGAACAGGCTGCAAGAACGGGTTCCTACAACTGACTTGTACTTACAAAATAAATGAACAAGGAAAGAGAAAAAGAAGAAGGGGAACATAAAAGGGTGTGCGAACTTAAAATATTAACAACACTAAAAGAACAAGGTAAGCAGTAAGTCAGAATAATACGATCACCAGAAGCATGTGTCTGTGCACGTGGGCCTGGCTCGCTGTGCAGAGTGCGGTCCACAAGCGGAGCCTCAGAGCCCTCCATCAAGCAATAATGCGTGTTAAGAGGAAGCTTTAGCTCGGGCCTACCTCCGATGCCGCCTGTTCAAGTACATGTAAAAGGCAGACACGCTTTTTTAATATAACCACAGGGGCGATGTTAATGAAGTTTGTGGCATTTTAGAGAAAAAGTTAAATTATAATGACTGTTGCAAGCGTAATTCCGATTTAGGGCCTGACTTTTTTCGATGAAACGTTCAAAAATTGGTAAATTCGAAAAACAAAGATAGAAGCACGAAGTTAACAATTTCGTAGCTATTCACCTAAACAGATATCGCAGTTCTGTGATCTCCATCCGTTAGAGTATCGAAAGCGGACAAACCTGATATGTCAATTTATGTCTTACGTAAATTTGTTACATTGTTTACAAGGGTTTTGCAAAACTTCTACTCATAAATGAGTGGTCTACTTGAAATTCATATATAATATGTCAATTTTGTATAATTTAAATGTACCGTTACGTGCAATTTGCACAATTGTGATATCACTTTTCATTGCTGAGTTACAGAGTTGTAAACATCGTTCCGTTTGTGAACATTTGCGATTGATGACATAAATAAAAATTAGCGACCAACAGTGACTAGATTTTACCATTTTCTTTGGAATTTTACAAACTTCATCAAATTTGGTGCATTGGTTGCCGAGAAAAACGATTTATCCTTTCCCATGTATTCAGATAGGAGGCCCCGAGCTAAAGCTTCCTCTTAAAGAGACTGACAAACGATTTTAAGAACCTACTTTTTTATGGCGCGACGTAATGCTCCCACTCGGTAGTGTTAACACCTGAAGCGGTTACTTCCAAGAACGCGTAGATAATTTTTAGGCAGAAATTTTCGATCTGAACAGCCTCTAAGAAAAGCTAGAGTCGCCTCTCCAGCAAAGCGGAGAAGTGAGAGCCATGTCGATAGCACGTCCGCAAACTCTGAAAGCCACCCATCGTTCTGTTTTAATAGGTGATTAACTGTGGTTATAATACCCATCAACATTTTTACATTTTTAACCACTTTTGAAAATACAAAGCTGGTGCAACAACTTTGCGTTGTTGTACAGACCTTTCTTATGTTTGTACCACGTTTTCCCCCAAGTATACAAGCCTACGTCATGGCTGCTGGCCCCCGTCGTCGTTCTGTCGATAGACGAGTCAAGCTAGCTCATCGAAAACGAAGGCGAAGTCAGCGCCACTTTTCTACTCACTACAAACGAAAACCTATCTGCACATTTTAAGTTAGAAAAGTCTTGTAATGGAAAATTGTGTACTGCACCTCAGTACTAATACGAAGACCAGGAACTGCGTACAATAATAGAAGGTCACGCGATAGGCCTCTCATGCATCTTCATGTTCCTACCACGTGAGGCACCAACGGTCATCTTTTGCGCGCCTTTTAGCGAATAATTAAATATATAAATCCACGTTTAAAGGAGAAAAACGTGGCTCGTTTTAGCCACTGCGATAAGCAATCTTTCCCATCAGCGGGTTCATCTCCATTCACGTTCTGAGCAGTTGTCTGTCCCTTTAAGGTCGCCCGACTTGGCCGTGTGAGCCAGTCGATCCACGTGTTCTCTCTTGTCTTTGTGGAACCCAGAGCCAGAACCGGTCGTGGCACATTTGAATGCGGTGGCGTTGCCCCGGGGACAGCGTTTGTGGTCTCCATGGTTGTCTGCCTAAACCCCCTTTGTGTTGAGGCATTCCGAAGGTCTGTTGGGCTCGTTCCCGTCACGACCGATGTCGGCTCTTTGTGTGTTGAGTGCAGAAACTCAGTTTGTGCAGCTGCACAGCGACCCCCTTGTCCGGGAAGGTCCATTGGCCCGAACCGAAGAGCCCCTCACCCTGTCAACTCGGGTAGTGTGGTGTGCCGGGGTTAATGTACCGAGGCTGACGAGTGCATGCCAGCTCTGGGACGTGGCACCTACGGGCGCGAAGTCCTTTTCCCATCTGACAACGGCACAATTATAGATACAAACATGAAAGGGAGGGTAGTTGGTCGCACGAAAAGTAAACGTATATCCGTGGAATCTTTATCGAAAAGGGAAGCAAAGGGGCGGGAAGTATTTAGATAAAGCTCAATACGCCTTCTAAGCTTGATCTTATAATGACGAGAGGTCACGGGGGTGTTCATTTATTCCAATTTTTATTGTGTTAAATTTGTAGATCAAATAATATTCCCGTTGTTCCCATTCCCGGGTAGTACGAACATTCGTTTCCAATAATGCAACTTTGATATAATGTCAAAGCTGTGACCTTGTGACGTAATATGTTTAGAAACGGGAAGGCCGGGAAGTGACTGCACATGTGAACAATGATTGTTGAATCGAATTCGAAGGGGGGTTAAACATTATGGGGTTTTACGTGCCAAAACCACGATCTGATTATGAGGTTCGCCGTAGTTAGGGACTCCGTAAAGTCGGACCACCTGGGGTTCTTTGTCATGCTCCTAAGCCTAAGTACAAGTGTGTTTTCGCATTTCGCCCCCATCGAAATGCTACCGCCGTAGAAGGAATTCAATCCCGCGACCTCGTTCTTAGCAGCCCAACACCATAGCCACTGAGCAACCACGGCGGGTAAGTCTAAGGCGGGTGTCAGTCTAACATCTATATATGGCTTCGATGTTATATGCTCCACATTAAAAAAAAAAAAATAGACGACATTCGATGGATCACAGTCGAGTTCGCCTTTAATTACGGGCCTGAACGTGAACTGTGTGCCCTTTGCAATTGAAGTTGTCTACATCCGCTTGCATATGTTGCATCTGCTTTTCCTTCAAGGACGGCATCCAATGCAAGGCGTTCTTTATGTTTTTGAGTGTATGACGCAATCTCTGATGCGTTTTCACCGCCTATACACTACTTGTGGAGAAGTGAAAATTTTAGACAATCGCTCGCTTTGTTCAAATGCCTTTTCAATATTTTTTTGACGTTTGGAGCATTGCTCGTGAATGTTAACACCAGGTTTCTCCTCCACTGCTGATCGACGCTTGTTTTTTCTTTCTTTTTTTTGTCGTGTAGCAGTTGTTGGCGATCGAGATTTGCTGCCTTGGTGACTGCGTCATCAATGGTAGGAGGCGAGTAGTGCTGACCGCGACGTATGTCGCGCATGCGCGTAGTGTTTCCACGCAAGTCATCCGTGCGGGAGCAGATTCTGCTGAACCTGTGTGCTCGTGAATAGGGAGTATTGGTTCGAGAGCGACGCGGGTGACAGCGTAAGCTGTTGTGGGCCCATCCCAATAGCCATTTCGGTTGGCGATGGTGTCCGCCGCCGCCATTGCCGCCGGCGTCCGGTGTCCGTATCAGCTATCTCCGGAAATGAGATTAAAAAAAGCACCTCCCGCTGATATCGAACTCCGGTCCGCTGCGGAGAAGTCAGCTACTGTACCACTGAACCACGCCAGCTTTTTTTTTCTTTATTACCTTCATTGCAACACTGCGTAAACACGTACAAAACTGGTCACTGGGTGCTAAACAGTGCTATTGCATCATTTGGATAGACTTTACTGATTTAAATGACCTCCAAAGAGGCTATCACAGACACGAAACTGCCAAGCTCCTGAAACCATTATGGCGGTTCAGTCGTGTGCTTTACGGCATCACGCGTGTACTTAAGAATTTCAATTAGGTGTTGCCTCGCAGACTTTGCGTCTACGCGGGCATTCTTGACCTCCATGCGTGTTTTCCACACTCTGCTCATCCACAAAAGAATTGTCATGTCAGCTGGCACTCCTCCTGCGTCTATATACATGGCAAGAACAGAATACCAAAAAGGCTTATCGACAGTTTTTTTTTTAGAATTTGTTTGACAACATCCCACAAGAATACGGAGTCATGGCAATCCAAGAACATGTGTTCAATAGTTTCAGGTTTGTTAGATATGATGTAGTTAACAGACCACGGAACAAACAAGCCATTGCTTTGTAGCCATGGCTTCACAGGGAAAGCGCCAGAATGCCATTGAAAAACATAAGAAGGTTTTCGCTTAATTAAGATCTAACTTACATAATTTTTACGCGTTTCAGTACATTGCGTTCAGATCCTAAATTATACATCGAGTGATATACAGGAAGCGGCAAGAAAATACCGACAAGTTCACGACAGAGTTTCTTACGCGTCACAGAAGACAAAGGTTCATTCGAAAAAATGTGATTTCAATAAAGAAAAGGACATAAGAACTTCCCTCAGAGAACCGATTGGTGTTGGAGTTCGTTCATTTCTTGATGAGACAACCCACCCAGGCAAGGAAGAACTTAATCCAACTTGAATTACAGTAGTCAGCAATATATCACTTTGATCCCGTAAGAAAACGAACCTACGAACAATCTGTTTCAAAAACAAATGTTTTTGAAACGCACCACAGAATCCTAAGTGTGATGATTGAACGAAACTTACCGTGGTCTAAGCAAGTTCAAATTAAGCAGTTTCATACCCATGCTTAAATATATAGCAGACGAGAAGTGGGGCCCGTCAGAGAGATCATTGCTCCAGCTATATGAATCACTTTTCGTAGGCTACCTACGACACAGTTTACCGATTATTACAAACATTCGCCCCTCCTGCTTACATACACTGGAGAGCTTACAAGCTCAAGCACTGAGATCATGTCTGGGTCTGTCACGATGCACTTCGACAAAGGGCGTGATTGCGGAAGCACATGTACCTCCTGTAGACGCTTATCTCTCATGCGACCCTTCGAGGGCATATCTTCGACTATTGACACGCCATGAACGTCCCCCTCGATAGACAATTCGCATGCTACGTCTAGACAGCACTTTCTCGGAATCTCTTTCGTGTCATTAGAGCGTCTTTCCCTCAGGCTTTACTATGGCAAAAGCAGCGGTCGTACCGGCGTGGACTTTGTCAAGACCTGTGGTGAACCTATCCATTCCCGGAATCATGAAAAAAATCACGCATACCGTCATGTGGACTTAAACAACTTACTTTAACCCATATATCTGAAGAATATGCCTTTTCCATACATATGTTTACCGGCAGGTCGGTGTCAACAACCACTTCAACCGCGGCATTCCTAATACCGAATATGAAGAGCTTCCATCCTAACCACCAAACTACATCAACGACCGCAGAGATTGTTGCCATCCGGGAGGCTATTCGTTATATATCGATGGAGCCGCATCAGACTTGGCTATATTTTGAGATTACAAGCCGGCAATTCAAGTGATCGATCCTGCACTTAGACGAGGAACTTACTATGTCCTTGCTCGAGAAGTTATCGAATCACACGATGTCGCCCTAAGAGCTGGCCATTGCATAAAGTTTCAGTGGATTCGGGGACACTGTAGCTTACATGGAAATGAGCTCGCCGACGCGGGCGCAAAAATGACCCACATTGAGGCCACACCAGTGTCCATCCAATTTTCGCGACTTGACACCAGTGCCCTAGCGTACAGAATTCTGCGCGACAATACCGCAGTATATTGGGCCTCGCCAGGTCATCGTCATCACCGCCTTCACGGACTCGACCCCGAGATGAAAATAGGGATACCCCCCACCATGAAAAGGTGCAGTGAGAGCTTGTCACACATTACGAAGCACAGATTGCACGGTGCTTCCTGCATCTTATCGGCCGGTGGGCAGTCTGAATTGTGAGGAATGCGGTATTCCTGAGACGACAGAACACCTCTTGTGCATCTGCCCGCGGTTTGACGTACAGAGAAAATCACTGACAGACATCTTGTAAAAATCTCTCGTTGCGCCATTGATTGAAAAGGTTATATTGGGACCCCCGCCTAATCCTCGTCATCAGCCTGATAGTTTGAAGGCTATATCAACAAATTTTTGCATGAGAACGGACTGGACAAGAGACTTTGAAGAGTCTTGAAGCATGCAAGATTTTCACCACCATCTTCATGCTCATAATCAACGTGTTCTCTATTCTTTCCTTCTACACCCATTCCCCTTCCGCCCACGCCGAGTAGCAGGTCAGAACATTGGTACAGGCCGACCTCTCAGCTTTTCTCTCATAGCAAATACCCCTCTCGTCAAGTGTTTGACCATGTGAGCGTCTGGGGTCCATTGTCGTCTCATGATGACGCAGAAACCGTTTTTTTCCCCGAGGTTTGTTGAAGAGATGTTCTTCAAGCCGTAAATTTCGCGTGAAGTCGTCCAACAAGTATCTTAAGAGGCCGAATTCAGTGTACTATTTATTGACAAAACAGAATGTAAGGAAGAACAGACAGCATGTGTATATATATATATATATATATATATATATATATATATATATATATATATATATATATATATGTATATATATTGTTGCTCTACAATTTTCTCATTGACACATTTAATGTAATTATAATGTTAGAGAAGTTGATTAATTCATCAATGCTACTTATCTAATTAGGCGGAATGCAAAAAAAACAATCCGAGTATTTCCTAGTGACGGCAAATAACAATACCTTGGTTCTGCCCAGCTGCGTAGCTTTCGCATATTTTAAAAGTTTGGCTCAAGTTAGACGAAACACCCTGCATATCGTGTTTATATGGCGTTTCCAGACTTCCGCATGGCCCTCAAACAGGGCCAGCAAGTTTTTTCTTTACAAACGACGCGCTGCAACCGGCGCCTCTAAGCGAAGCAACGCCCGCATTGCATTAAGGAACCGCCGAGGGGGAAAAGCACCGCGTTGTGTTCTTCCTCGTCGAGCCTGGTTCTTAGATGGCACATCGTACGTAACTATATTTATGCATACACGCGTTGCGTTTCAAGAGGCGCGTGTTCGCTGGACGTAAGGAAGTGCATACAGAGCACAGTATTCCCTTTTCGCACACCGCGACGCCTGCGGGGAAAAAAAAATGCGGAAAAGGCAGTTAGCAGCTACGTAACGCCACTGGCGTTTTGCTGCCGAAGCGGCAGAAACGTTTTATTAACCGCAGAACGCGAGCACTCACGAGCACCGCTGCATTGAGGAGGACGAGTCTGGCACGTTCATGTCACAGAGCGGTTCAAGCGTGCACCTTCGGGATTCTTTTTCAACTCTGAAATCGCGATACCGGGAAAACATAAACAGCGGAGTGCTTAACGCTCTTAGGCGAAATTTTGTTATTCAGCGTCGGCGAATACGTGAAACCGGGGCGGTACGTTGTCTTACAGAGCAGCAGCGCGTGCCCGCGTGGCTGTCATTGCTCCATTTTGAAATTAAGAATTTCAAGGATAACGTGTTTTTCAATGAAATACAGCTTGCTTTCTTTGTTTGCTTACTACCTAATTAGGAAAGAACACCAATTGCGAGTCCTCTGCCGTATTTAATGTATATATTGATGTATTTGGTGAATTCCGCGATTTCATTTCTGTCCCGGGCCATGCGTGAGTGCGCGCTTTCGCGGTAACAGACTGGACCTTCGTGTATGCTGCTATGTCTGCCTAAAGGAACAGAAAACTGTCAAAGTCGGTGCTGGTTTATGATTGTGCTGGCAGCGCTTTCTTCTCGCGGTTCTTGTAATTCTCGCACTGCCAGCAGACACGGATCACCGCCTGTAACTATAAAGTAACACTTGAGCAGAAACACTAAATCGGGTTACAGACTGTCAATGTATTCGTTCAAAACTCCACTCCCGCTAATTTCCCACTAGCGGATTGTGCAAACTGGAAAAAATGAAGGTCACAGTTTCATTATTTGAATTTGCCGCCGAACCCCCAGCGCCAATACGCCAGTGTCATTGTCCTCTTTTTTGTTTTCATATTTGGCTTTTCGTGCCTTCAGTAAAAGTCGTAGGAGCTTTCCATGTTCAGTCTCTGGCTCTTTCAGAATACAGTGTCAGCCATCTTTAACGACACAAAAATTTACCAGGCCCAAGCCGACGCTGTCGTAATCCATCACGTCACGGCGAGCTGCGGCGGCAACTTAACGCAGCGTCGCGGCGTTGTTCTTGCGCCTTCTCTTGTACGCCAAGCCTCTCGCGATAAGGGTGGTCTTTTTGGTGTTGTCTTAGGGTATTTTACTAAGAAAGCTCAAATAAATTTTTGTACAGTCTCTTCAATGTTACTATTCTATTACTTTATTTGCCACCAAGTCTACTGAATGCGCTTACGAAACCCGTCTAATGTGATGCTATTTTTTTTCTTCTTCCTTTTAGGTGCTGTATTCGATGCTTTCCGAGCTCTTGCCTCAAATCAGTTTATGATAAACAGAATAGAAAAGTACAGGTAGTCGTTTAAAGAGGGAGCTCGGCACAAACGCGCGGTTCCAGAAACATGTCGGGAACGGCAACCGTCTCGATTGGAGTATATACATGCAATATCGCGTGCAACAAGGATGCGCGTAACGTGGGAAGGACCGTGACAGCAACGAAGTGTGCTGGCTAGTTTGCAAACCTCTAAGTGAATATATGTCCTCGAAGACCACCGCTGTACACAGACGCCGGGTCTGTCATGTTCTTGCTATAGCACCTGCCTTGCCCTTTTCACCGGCAGCTTCGAAGAAGGAAAGAAATGAACAAACGGAAAATACAGGGAGTCCTTTTTGTAGCAGCCAATATGTATAGTGTTGCTACGTCGATATGAAGCGATGGGCGCTGAAGCGCTTGTTTATACCATGTTTCAGCGATTTGTAATCGCTCCTTGTACCGTTGCGAAGGCGTACTGGTAGTGGTTTTAGCGCTTTTTTTTTCTACAGAGAACGTTCGTGGGACAAGTTATATCTGAAATTCAACCGCCAATGTTTCACCATCGTTAGTTAAGTGCAGTACCACCGGCTACACACAACAGCACTTCTCCACTAATGCCCCTATTCTCTACCACCGTAGAGTGCCACCTACATAAGCGGCAACGACATGGACTGGAGCAGACATTGAAGAAAGTTTAATTCTTTTCGAAAGCAGCCCTGCTCGCTAACGTCTACGTATATGCTCACTCGAACCGAAACCAGACGAAACAGTGCTTAATATTTACTGCGTACAATAGGGCGCCAGCTATTGCGTCACTGCCTATAGCATTATGGGCAAAACTGCATTTTTTTTCTTCAGCTGGAACAATGTGTGGTCTCAACTAGGAGCAACTGGGCCGACTTTTCCAGTGTACAACTGCACACGTTGTTGTTGCCCTAGCCTACGATGTGTCAGTGCAGCAGTAAAACCTGCGGACGCCGCAACTCCTTTCCCATCGTGTCGCTTGCCTCCTCCCGGGTTGCGGGGTTTGCACACCTTTCAGCTCTGTCCTAAGTGACATGCTTTTGCTATGCATAAAATAAACCACCACTTGAAAGACAAGCGCGTCTCCGGCCACCCACTCCTCTCACGTTAGAACAAAGGTAATGCGCGATTATTGCATAACGCTCTTTTGATAAGATACGCCTTCGTCACCATATCGTTCAAGCTATATTGTACACGTGGATAGTTAATCGTTGCAGTCATGCCAGATGACATTTCGCGAACGCCTTCGCCCCATTATGGAGACAAGGGGGACAGACGGTGTCGTTAACATGTACGCGGGATGGAGACGTTCGGTGTCACTAAGGTGATGACACATATTACACAATGCGTCCCAACAGGCCTAGTCTCCTGCAGCGTGGCAATGACGACACTTTGGCGACTGAGCTATGCGTCTCTTGTGTTCGACACAATTCTTGCCGGCGTTTCATTCGCCGATTCGTGTCAGAAGGTGCCGCATGAATATATTTCGTGACCCAACAAGGGCAGGAGCGCGGAGCGGGTCGTCCTTTCAAAGGCTGTCGCCGTCCTTGACGGCGCGCTTGCATCGCGACACAATGATTGATGGATTCAACCGAGCTTTAGGGTTCACTTGCAACGCATTCGTGAATGCAGAGGTGTGACGCGGAGATACGCGGGATACAAGGACACACGCGTTTCTGTAATCGCGTTCTTGATTGGCTAACGCCGACTTCAGCTTACGCTGCGGTGTCACATGCTTGGGAAACCAAGTATAGACTCTCTTGAAGTTCTTACGTGTCCCAACAAATGAAACTAAGGAACTAAGACTAGCGCTAATTTACAGTCCGAACCTTATGCGAGTCGTGTGCGCGCGCGTGTGAGGCGTATAACGTTGGTTGACTCGCGTCGCTTTGATGTCGCATCGCGCTTACTCCTTTCTGTGAGCCGTGGTGATCACCGACAAATTTCTTAGGGCGGAACCTTCTCGCTATACGCACAAGCCTGCCGTATATATGGACGACCTTCGTTTTATTTCACAGAAGCTCACTCCCCGGATGGCATGTAGGCGGAAATCTTGCCGCCGGACGCCACCGAAAAAGTGTGCCGTTGAACGTTTTATTTTATACCATTTCACATTTGCAGATGCTCCGCGACGCAATGAAAAGCTAGTCGTTTCAGGGGTCACCCTCGACCAGCGAGTCTTTTTCCTCATGGCCGTATAGAAAACTGGCGCGAAGCCTGGTGCATCAGGTTCAACGTGCCGCGTGAAAACCCGGCGAGTTAAGTGCCAGTAGCGAACTATTATTAGATCGGCTGTATTGCTAGCCGCGTAAGATCGAACCAAAACAGTTTCACACGTAGCAGTTCATTCGCGTACATCTTGATAGCGGAGTTCTGTGCTTGATCGCTGAACCACCTTTCATATGCCTCGCAAGTCAAGCCCTTGCTTATGCACGCCGTCGATCGCGCATTCTCGATTTCCCGCAAGCGCTTTAAGTGATTTTAAGTGCAAAACAAGGGCAGCGCGTTCGCGGAGTGCACCGACAAACTGAAGAAGCCGTAATATAAAACCTATGTCCAAAGCTCAGCAGCCAGTGTGAAGGTTGGAACGCATCGGAGCTGTGTCAGGGCCTCGTGTGCCGAGGCACTTAAATAACTTTCGGTGGTCGAAATTTCAAGATAGAACTACATTTCGTTCCATTAAGCTTCAGAGCACTGAGCATGCCACAGGTCTTGGTGGCTGTTGTCACTCACGCAGTGGCTTAAAAAAAAAAGCGTTTGGTAAAGAACTCTATACTGTCATTTTCAGAAGCTTTTTTGCCACTGAGAGAGTCACTAGATGCCACTTCGGGGAGTGCATAAGCTTTGAATAAATTCCCAGCTCTTCTCTATACAATTGTCTCAAGAGGGAGGATCACCCTTTCGCCCCTCGCACGTCCAGTCAATGGAACCACCTTTCCTCCGATATCGTTTCAATTTGGGACCGTGCCTTATTTTGTGCAACCATACGCAATTACTTCTTTGATGATGCGTGAAGCGCGAGTGTGTTTACGTGTGTATCAATTTTTTTATGTAGACAATGTTTCTCGCGTTGTACCGTTACTCAAGCTTTTTGTTGTGTAAGCCTAACATCGCTTCCTCATATGTATTGTGGATGTTATCACATTTGATATTTTGTATTGTTTTTTTATGTACCCCACTCCCCTCTGTAAAGCTCTGTGTGCTTGTAGGTAAAATAAATATACCAATAAATAACTTCAGCACTGTTTTTCAAACACTTGGAATCCCTCATGAGCTTCGGAACATGGGCTTAATTGCGTTAAAGTTACATGAGCAGTCGTTCCAGAACAATGCAAATGAACTGAACAAGATTGCTCCGCATTTACAGCGTTTCAGTCTGCTCACAGTTTCGTCCCTTGTTACGTTTTCAATGACAACGAGTAAAAGGAAGTGGAGCGCGTTGAGCGCGAGCCAAGTCACCACGCAACGTGATGGGAACACCATCGCGTTCCTTCCCAAGACCCGCACCAGAAATCCCGCCGCCGTGGGAAACGCGCTTTGCGTGCGCCTACACGCCTATCGATGGAAAAACGACCGGTTGTTTGAGATTGCGACCCTGAGAGCCAGCGCCCAAGTTGAACATAGGTTCTCGATTGTGCCTGTCTCCGACGGTTACTCGACGCCGCGATGTATTGACCGAAACGTTCCGGTCGTGGCGGCAGGGCAGACTGACGTCAGCGACGAGGCGGCCTCAACTGCACTGACGTCATTCCACGCCTTCTTATCTCTATCTTTCTTTTCTTCCGCCGCCACTTAGCGCGCCAGAAAAGGACAAACGTCCAGCGAGCGGCCAAGTAGCCCCTTGTTTTGCTTGCATCCTGCGCTGCTCTTTTAGCGTCTTTGTTGTTGTTTCCACTTCAGAACTGGGCTCAGCTCTGGTTAACCTCCCTACCTTTCATTTATTATTTGCTCTCTCTCTCTCTCTCTCTCTCTCAGAACGCCAGCAGCTTAATCTGCCACAATATCATTTGCTAAGCCTGCGTGTGCTTGTACTACCCTTTGGTGGCCTTCATTGCGCGTTCGTGAAGGACGGGGTGAAAGCGACGAAGAGAAGGTGGTGATCGTCTGCCGCCTGCTGTAGCAAGGGCATTCAAGCAATTACGTCTGGTCCTACGTCTCTTCAGTGCGCGGAGAGCGTTCTAATGACGCCATGCGGCGTTGAGCGCACTGAAGTCTTACGAGGGCATCACCGCTGATGTAGGGTTTTAGTAGATCTGGTCGCCCTGTGTTTATCTCTGCTCCACTAGCTCCCTTCCCTCCATTATTTGTGCCACAAAGCCTGCTCCGTCTTTGCAGCAGCCACTGTCATAAAGCGCAGTGTTCTATTTTTGGTTGACGTGTTTTCTTTCGCGGTCATTGCACAGAAGCATAGAAGCTCCCAACGTTTTCTGATAACACGGCTAATATTTCACGCAACCTTTTATTTGTTGTGCCGTAGTGTTCAAATGAACAGGGATAACGAGAAGGCAGGGAGGGGGGGGGGGGGGCAGGGATGCTTTTTACTGAATGGATTTCTTAGCATGCTACTACACATTAATGCGAAATCATATTAAATGGAACACTTAGTAAAGTTGCTGCTGTGAAATATTGTGCTCCCAACTGCAGACGTTTTGAATCTGCGAGAAAATGAAATTTGCCCGTTGTCCTAGCTGCAAAGCCTTCACATTTGGAGGTCTGCGGTATGCAGTGTTCACGTACGGGGAGAGATAGGATAGGAGTACTTCGCCTGTAAATTCAAGGATCAACGTATATGGCTGCACATACCACATTGGTAGAAGTTGCTTCATGTCCGTAGAACAAATATTGGAATGGCAGGCCTTCTAACGTAGCCAGCCGGTTTGGTTTATCATTAGGAATTGTTTGGAAACAGAGACGAGGATAAGGACTTGCTCCAAAACATATCACTCCAACGTCCTTCCCAAAAGCGTACGCGAGACACAGCGGAAATGATTCACGACAGAAGCTCAAGTGGCCGGACTGACTCCTATCCCGTTGCGCAGCACAGTCGAAAGTTTCAAGGGTGCAGCAAATCACTGATACGGCATGAATAAACTTGTTCGCGCCAGAGAGTTTATACGTACTAAACAGAAAAAGCAAAATTTGAAACATGTGCATAGCAAGCGAAGTGGTCTTCTCTCTCGCCTCGAAGATGCTAACTCTAGTGGTATCTAGCGAAAGGAAAACGAACAAGCGAATCAATCCAGGACGACGAACGCTGATACGTTGCGATTGTGGTGTCGGCCGCTTCATAGCGCTGTACCAGTTATAGGTAAACGCGGAACGAAATAAGATCGGGAAAACATATAAATCATAGAAGGGTGGTGGCGTGGAGCAGAAGCACAACATCGGACCTCTAATATTAAAGTCGTAAGTTCGAATCTTACTCCCGTCCACTACATCCTCAGGCTTGGAGTGGCGCTTCACACAGACAAAAGAGTTGCCGAGAGACAGCAGGGCTATATGTGCACGAGCAACCAGACTGGGAAGGCCCAGTAAGCTTCAACAAACTTCCTGTTCCCTCACCAGAACAGGAAGTGGCCTCCCTGGCACAGCGCTGGGCCACTACCTACCTCATGACTTTTGCAATTAACCCAGTGGCTGCGGAGATGCTATGTTCTGCAGCCCATGAGGGGAGCACGGCTCAGCAGCTTTTTCCCTCCACGTATAATTTACATAACAGGAGTGCGGGAGAAGGGAAAGGTGACATGAGGAAGCGTGCCTCCTTTGGTATGTGAGAACTGTCTAACGAGAACTCCCGGGGCATCTCCACAATGCCCTCTGGACGTCTGTAATGAAATCTGAGCTCCCCTCAAACGCATTGCAGAAGCTAAAGCGCTTAACTTTTTACTCGCGCGCATCAGTCCAGAGAGGAGATATTTAGAATTTGTAGAGCGGAGCTAGGCAAGGGGTAGGAAAGCCAACGCAGTCACTCAAACAGCGGATCGTGGCCACTCTTTGCTCGTGGCAGCTCGTATACACAAGAGAAGCGCGGGAGGGAAAATGAGCTGCAAGAAAGCATGTCAAGTTTGGGGACTCATAATAAAAAAAGAAACGCTATTACTAGACATCGAAGCAGTTGCGGACAAACTGAATAATTTTAAATTCAAGGTACGGTACGCTACGTTTATGTTACTTCTGAAAAGTGAACACCGTGCAAGTTCGTCAGTGCGAACAACTGGTGCAGAACGTGCAGGCACAAAGCCGCATGATAGCACCGCAGCGGGAAGACTACACTATGCGCAAGCGGCCGTCCAGCAAATCAACACTTCAGCCACGATGCGATGAGCCGTGCGAGGCAATGGTGGTGCCAGCATTCTAGCAGGCTACGAACAATGGCGCACAGTAAAGTCACGATGGTACACGTCTCGCTGTGTGTTCTGTGTACTCGGTAGAGAAAACACAAGTGGTACACGCAACTTAACATTTAACGTCACCTCACGGCTGCCGTATGCCTTCAACATCACCGGCACTTACGGTCAATCAACGCAAACAGATCAGACAGCTTCACTTGCAATGATTTCCACAGTGGCTCTTTCTGTTAATTTTTTTCCACTCCTTTTGGTCACTCGAGTTGATTTTTGATGACTGGGATAGCTGTCTCCTTCGGTAGTCTGTCTTTTCTTGGTGTCATCGTTTAAAAAAGATGTTTGCTTCTCTTCTTTGTCTACGTGTCAGTTTTGCTACAATCCTGCTCAAGTAAACGTGTACCCGCACAGTGGCCGCAAGTGGCCCGCACTGCTACATTACCCATGGCGAATTCCCCAGGACCACGCCGTTTCAAAGAGATGCGATTTTCACTTTAAGGCATATGACAATTCTTGTGCATATGCGGCCACGGGCGCGCCCACGCAGCCCCGTCTGCCTGCTTTTATTGATCTCTTCCAGGAGAAAGGCAATTTAGCCTTACAAGTGTCAGCAGGCAAATTGCGACGCCTATGCGAACGCCGCGTTTCACATGGAAAAAGTGAACGCGCCGTGGCTGCTTAGTGGCCATGGAGTTGCGCTATTATAAGCACGAGGTCACGGGATCAAATTCCGTCCCCGGCGGCCACATATCGATGACGGTGGAACGCAAAAACGACCGTGTACCGTGCATTGAAGGCCACCGAGTCTAAACACAGATAGGCGCTCCTACCCTGTCCGTTGCTTTGATTTCGTGTACTTTCTAGTCTCGCGCTGGTGCACATCATGCCAAGTTGCATTTTCTGCCTTGCTTACTTCATATTCCATATCCCGCATGGGGTGTGGTCGCACGTGCTCACAGAGTACGACCTGCTGACGTAATGTGGTGTGTCACGAGTGGTTCTACTTGTTCCAGCTCTCCGTGCTGATCGGTACTATGTTCTATTACGTGCTGCGACACCAATACGACCACGTCACGACGCTGCATGCGCCACGTGACATTACTTACAGGCAGAGGATTGGCAGAGTGTCGTGCTATATGCAATCGTTTGTATTGCGCATCGGCGCATTGGGCGTATTGAAGAGAAGATACCACTTAATTGCTGACTACTAACTGTCATCGTGCGCAAAATGACGAACATTCTCGATAAGTGAATGTGAGTAATGACGCTGTACGAGTGTTTACAATGAAGCAGCGCAGAAGAAGTATATGTCCAGAAGACAATTGTAATTATTTCTTTGCACGTGTGCGTGCTTCCAGCCGGGTCATTATCATTACATTTTTCATCGCTCGTACCGGAACTAACAAGCGAGGCTATTACCATGCTAATGTACACGGGTGTACGAACGCCATAACAAATGCATCTATAGACTTGATAATAGGTTATGTTTATTTCAGCACTGAATTCAGCACTTTGACATTTAGCTCACGATGCCTTCGGGCTCGATAGCGTGAGCCAACGTAACAAAATGCTGCAACTGTGCTTGCACGCCTGAAGGACAAAAATAACTACTGTTTATTTTCACGGAAGTGACAGTTAAAGCTAAAGAACTATTGTTATTTTCAGTATTAGGCTGCTGAGCTAGACGCACGAGACAACAAATGTAAAAGCTTCAACGATCATATTTACAAGACACAATAGGGGATAAAGAAAAAAGCAGACCTATCTATAGTCCTGAAGACAGAAAAAAAAAAGAATTTCTTGCGAACTGGCGAGACAAAGTATGACGGAGAGAACGCCACAGTTCGTGATTTTTTCGTACCCTGATAGAACAACACTGTCACTCTAAATCTTTATCTCGATTCGCAGACTAGCTATCCGTGGCCCTGAGCAATGTTCAGAGTGGAAACTGCAAAGCACACATATCAGGCGGTGAAACGAGAGCAAGAAGAAAGGGGGAAAAGCGCGGACGCATTCTAACAAGCTTGTAGGCCACGAAGAGGGGCTCAGCGACCCTCCCGAAAAAAAAAAAAAAGATCTGTTCCCCTCTCCTTCCTGCACCCAAGAAAGGACGGGCCGAACAAGCAAATAAAAAGCGTAACGACGGGCGAGGGGGGTGGGCCAAGTTTGCGTTCCACAACAGGAGAGAGGGCGAACGACGTCCGCGCCGCCGCGAGTAGAAACTGGCTTCGCCCTGGGAACCCTTCCCCGTTCACATCGCCACCGAGCACGGAGAACTCGAGTGACCGGCGGGAGGAGCGCACGCTTGACAGTAGGGTTCACGAACGCGCGCTGGCGGCAGCGCGCATTTCGGTTCAAACAGCGCCTTGCACACGCTCGGGTGAACAATGGAGTCGCAGCAGGCCAACTTATTCGGCGGCACGGCTGCGGCAGGAGTGCCGTGGTTTCCGCTGCGCGACAGCAGGACCGAAGGGTGGCCGCTGACCGGCAGCCCGCTGCCGGTCGCCATCATCACGGCCGCGTACGTCTACTTCGTCAAGGTCGCCGGACCCCGATGGATGTCGAGGCGCAAGCCTTACGACCTGCGGGGCTCCATCCTCGTCTACAACCTGCTGGCCGCGCTGTTCAGCGCGTTCTTCGTGGTGCGCTTCGCCAAGCTCGCCTACTGGGACCTCGGCTACTCGTTCCTCATGGGCCAGGACCTCAGCAACGAACCGGCCAGCAAGGAGATCGTCCGCCTCTCCTGGTGGCTGTACATGTTCAAGCTGTCCGAGCTGACCAGCACCGTGTTCTACGTGTTGCGGCGCAAGTACGACCAGGTGACCACGCTGCACGTGGTGCACCACGTGATCGTCGCCTGGAACGTCTGGATCAACGTCACCTATGCGGCCCAGTCACACACCATGTTCGTCGTGTGCGTGAACGGCTTCGTACACGTCCTCTCGTACCTGTACTACTTCCTGTCCGCACTCGGGCCGGCGTTCAAGAAGTGGCTCTGGTGGAAGCGCTACCTCACCATGGTGCAGATAGTGCAGTTTGTGCTGTACTTTGTGCACGCCGTGGGACTGATTTTTGCCACGGGAAATTACGTGCCCCTATTCGTGTGGCTCGAGTTTGGCCAAGCTGTGCTGTTCTTCTCGTTGTTCGTTCTGTTCTACGTGAACTTGTATGCCAAGGACAAAGGGGGACCGTGCGGCCCCGTCAGAGCGGACTAGACAAACGCTTCGACAAAGGCTCGGCTGGCTTGAGGAAAAACATCAAGCACGAGCCGTGACGTGTCGTGAGAACTGAGTGTCATTTGGGTCTCTCGTCTTTCAAGAGACCCGTGAGCATGAGTGCGACGAATAAACAACACCGCAGGTCGGGTTTCCTGGATAGGGTATGGCCTTATATGCATAACACATGATTTCCTTGATTGCGGCGTGTATACAAGTCGCTCTGTTCAATGTGAGTGTTAATCCCTTCCCAGGCGGCATACAAAGGACTGCGACATTATACGGCAACGGGTGACATTGAAGGCACTGCATTGATGTTCCGTGACGCCCTGCACAGTGGTGCTAGTTTTGCCTTTTATCATCTTAAATATATCTTGTTGACAGTCAGAATGCTGTAATGACGTTTACTTATGAGCGTGTGTTTTCATACTACTGATGCGAGATGTCTGTGATAGCACTGGGAACGTGCTAGTGCAAATGCGCATTTCATATGTGATTCCATCAGACTGTCACAATCATTGTCGAGTCGATTTGTAGATAACTTCTGACGAAGTGCAGCTATAGCCTTTGTATACGTTACCACTGATATAAAAACAAGTTTTGGGAGTATGAACAAACTCCGAGACTTTTACAAGATTGTTGAAGTGGATTATCAAGGAATGACAATAAATATGCATATGATAAACGACGCCTCACGCGTGTTTCTGTGCGATTTAATAACATTACGACATCGAGCACTTCTGACGCCCTTCGGTGGTGTCTACGCTGTGGGCGGCCTTGTTTGGTGTTTACTTGTCTTTGTGCCTTACATGCCGCCAAAGTTGTTGATAGAAGAAAGGGGGAGTGGGCACATATCAACCTTGCAAAATAAGCATCGTTTATCTCATTTAGCTACTCTTGAGTACGTAAATAAGGATTTTCGCCTTATCAAACCTCCCAACCCACTATGCCCCCCCCCTCACACACACACACACAAACTGAAGCTATCAGGCAAAGGCGACTCACAATGTACAGCCTCCGTCACACTTAGCCCGAGCACGTTAGTTCAGGCTGATGAAGCATTCTTTAAAATGCTTATTTGTATTACGTTCGCAGTAACCAGTTGATTATCACAAAACGAAACGATGATCAGAGTTCTATTAAGAAAACTCGTGCCGATACCCCAGCATCAGTACTTCAGTGTGACGTCAAGGATTTCAAAGTACCTTCTCGCATTAGGGCCACTGTGGCCCAGTAATAGTTCTTCAAACTTGGTAAACTTTATTCTATGGCTCTTTTAGAGTGCACTGTAGCCCATGTTTATTGAATAAGTGTGCCCGAAGAGAGGTTGTCAAAATCCATGACGTCGCGGCGAGCTGGTGCGGAAACTTCAATGGGGCGTCGCCACCCGTCTTCCCTTTTTCGCGCATTTTCTGCGTTACCGTGCCTCCTCACACGGTATTTGAGTTGTTTTTCGGTATTGTGAAGGCGGAGTCGACTGATACTGCTCAAGTAATTTTCTCTTTATCGTCCCTTTAATGCGCTTTTCTTCCAAACCATTCGGTGTTGTCTCCTTATAACCTGAATTATTCGAATTAAGCCGCTAGAAACGTGTCTTCAATAATACGGCGGCTGTAAGCACGTCGCTGCTGCTCCTCTATGCACAGATTGGGCATCGGCTTCGACTGAATCAAGTCACGAAAACAACTCGCAGCTATAGGTGAGCGAGCTGCACTATACTCCAACCGAAACTTTACTCAATGGTCTTGTCTCGAATATTTCTCTTTCTTTTGCACAGAACCGACGACTGTGTGCCACCGGCCAGCACAAAGTCATGAATAGGACGTACGCGCTGACATTACCGAAGAGCCTGCTTGCGTAACCGCGGCCTGGCGCGATATTCAAGACGAAATAAGAGCTAAATGAGGCTCGTGAGACTTGCCTTTGTTTCTAGGTCCCGCTGTTCGCTCCCTTGATATGCGAGACGCGGACAATACATTCTTAAAGAAGGAAAAGAAGTCTGATGTATACGAGGAAGAGTGAAATTTCCTTGAGCAGGAGGATTTCATTAAAATGGTGGCGTTCTTGCAACACTGGATGCGAACATCCCGCGTTTTTTTAGTGAGTGCTCTATATGTGCTATACATATAACTCATATGACGCCGACTAGGATGTCAACCTTTCCTCCCTCTCCCGAGTAAATAGAAAGAAAAAGAGAACATTGCAGAATTCACGTTGGCAATATTTCACTGGGACCCAGTGGTTTTTATTTATGAGCTGTGAGAATACAGGAATATTGGATATGCTGAAGACTCTACTGTCCTAAAGTTATATCGACGAAGGAAACACTCAGACACACGATCCAGTCAGACGGTGTGAAAACTGCGTGGTCATTCTGAGATTTTAAAGCTGGGGGTGTTGACCTCTCTCGGCCGCCTGTGATGCCCGTTTCCAAATTCTCGTGCATTGCGTCCTGTTTGCCCGAACTCCAGACTAAGGCAACGCCGCTCGGATTCAATTTATTCTGCATGTTAGCCACACACATCGCGTGCGGCTGCTTCCTGACGCGAACTTCGACACGTCACTTCAAAACCGCGCCGCGATCACTCATGCGCTCATGAAGAGTACGTTCCAAAAGTAAGTGAGTCATGCCAACCAAGGATGTTCTCTATTTAATGGCCATCTCAGAATAAAACGATAAAGCCCGGGGAAGAAACAGTATACGCTTCAGTAGGTTATGTCGGCAGCATGTTACGAAATGTTGTTTCGGTTCAATGAGTACGCACGGTCCTCTTTGTATGCTGCAGCTCCCGCTGAGGTGGGTTGCCGTCAACTGTGGATTTCGTGGAGCACATAACGATCGAAGAAACGCCGTGTCCTATAGGGCTGTAGAGGATTTGGCTCTTATGAATGGAACAGCCAGCCTAGTCCCTTGTAGGTCCCAACGGCATTTAGTGATTGATTGATTGATTGATTTACGGGGTTTAACGTCACGGAGCTACGCATTGACTATGAGATATGCCATAGTAGAGTGGTCCTCATGAATTTACATAACTTGTTGGTATTACTTCTTTCCTTAAGATGGCTTGATGTGCAGGAGTGGTTCCCACTTCACGGGAAACCATGCGACGTCTTGGCTGCGACCGCCCTCACAACACACGTGACCTGGTCCGAGCAGCGGGAGCTGGACAGCAGCGTCTCCCACTGCTCTTGAGGTGGAAGGCAGAGGAAGCAAATCTGGGTTTTGTTTGGAATTCATTATAATGTGCCTGAGGATTCCTGGCAGTTCGCAGTACTTACATTGTTCGTCATATTGAGCGGGGAACATGAGACGAAGCCTCAATCTAAACTCAATGCGCGAGCATTCTTCCATCGAAAGGCTGGAGGAAAGCGAACCCGCGACACCGTGCACAGCGGCAGCGATTCAGCAAATGATTGTTTGAAAATTAAATGGGCCCCTGCTCACACAAATGTTATTGAAATTAAACAGTGCAGGCAGTGCCGGTTTTACGTCCCAATGACACACGAGGAACGCCACACTCGGTTGTCTCCGAATTGGGACCACTTGGGTCATTCAACGTGCACCGAAGGCTGAGTACATGTTATGCATATACTACGGGCAAATTGACTCTCGATGACATCTATATATATATCGCGATTGCCGAGATGCCGTCGACTGCCGATCAGAATGCTGAATCAGCAACCGCGTGGCGATGCTGCGTCGATGCCGGTGTCCGACTGGTCACGTGATGTAGTGGGCCTCTTGCAGCAAGCGTGACCAAGGCTTCGTAAGTCGATGCCGAGATGGAGCAGCAGTGGGATTACTACAGACCATAAGAGCAAACGCGAGCGCGCCGTAGGGGCCAAGGTTAATCGACCAGCGGTCGGGGGGCGATTACCGGTGGTGCGGGTAAGTCTGATACGTAGCGTTGACTTCGTTCGATGTGGTGCGTATGTAGTCCGTGACAGATTGGTAAGTTGATTTATTAAATAGTGTTTTGTTCACGCCAAAGGGGCTCCCACTGCATGCCTACATTCTTGGCGAGGGCTTATGTACCTCGGACCCTGTAAAAGAAGTCAAATAGCTTCGATACTTAGTGTAAAATTGCTATCGATGGTATTACTATCGAGTACTTCTTTCGATAAAAGTGCGGGAGTTGGCAAACGTTCGCTATTGATAGTGCTGTCGATAGTGTTGCAGTTGTTGGGTGTGATATCACCAAAAAGTTAACGATAACAGACTATCAGTAACGTAAGGTCATCCACTCTCACAACAAAATTTTGGTGAATGAAAATACAGTAAAAGCTCGTTAATTCGAACCGCAAGGGGAAGCCACTTCAGTTCGAATTAACGAAAGTTCGAACTAACGAAAGTGAAGGAGAGCAAAAGTACACTGCAATTTGGAAGCAGTAGGGCATGTCAGAAATTTGGCGTGTCAGGAAGTGATCAAGTCGAAGCTCTGGGTCCAACTGTGCCACACCACCGATGTCCACCGAAACGAACGTTAGCCGAGGCTTAACACAATCACAATGAATCGCGACGGCCGATACCTCCTAAGCTGAAAACAGAGGTGCACAGCTGATGAAGACTGCCGAGACAAAGACGCTGAACATGTGAAGGTGGCGAAGGCCCTGATTCGTTGGTTCTTGATTGCAAGCGCAGCTGCGACGTACTTGATTCGCTGTGTTTTGGCGCTTGCCGTGCCATCTCCGCACAACATTAGCAGCTGTACAAGATTTGCAAAGCCTACGAGATTCGCAACGGGCTAGAAGTCTCGGAGGTTACGTAGAACGGAGAGGCGGCAGCCGCCGCTTCCTTTTGGCTGACCCCGCGTCGGTTAGATTTTTTTCCGATTTTGCCTTCTCTCGCCGTTCTCTCCGTTTCGGAGGCAATACAGCCTTGTGTGTAGGCAGTAGGCGCGTTTCTCTGGCCGTGTGCCAGGCGAGCGTAGTTCGAATTATCCGTGAGGGAACCTTCTCGCGTTCGAATTAACGAACTTTTTCATACATAGACTTCTGTGGAGCTTGGCCGGACCAAATCGTACAGTTCGAATTATCCATAAATTCAAATTATTGAAGTTCGAATTAACGAGCTTTCACTGTATTTGCTTTCACAGACAAATTTCACATATATATATATATATATATATATATATATATATATATATATATATATATATATATATATATATATATATATATATATATATATATATATATATATATATATATATATATATAGCAGTCATGTATTCATATATTCTAAATACGGCGATATGATTGTGGTATTCATATATGTTTGTATATACATGTGCTTTTCTCACTAACTCTCTGGAACCCTTTATGCTCTGAGTAAATAACTAAAATAACAAAAATATGGGTGTCACTTATTTATACTCAAAATTTGCCTCCCTTTCACCAGACCAACAAAATTAGTTGATGTTTTCATTATACTAAAATCTCAAAATCAGCTGCAATTTGTGGCAGCGCAGTTTATAACGCTTTTTCGCCCCTCACTCTGTCACTACCCGCCGTGGTTGCTCAGTGGCTATGGTGTTGGGCTGCTGAGCGCGAGGTCGCGGGATCGAATCCCGGTCACGACGGCCGCATGTCGATGGGGGAGAAATGCGAAAACACCTGTGTGCTTAGATTTAGGTGCACGTTAAATAACCCCAGGTGGTCGAAATTTCCGGAGTCCTCCACTACGGCGTGCCTCATAATCAAAAACTGGTTTTGGCACCTAAAAACCCCATAATTTAATTTATTTTCTCTCTGTCACTAAGCAGTTAGACTTGTAACTTAATAACGTGTCAGTCAAGCATTCTTGGCGGGGCATGCCAAATTTCTCGCCCTTCAGTTCACTCCTGTCTGAAGTGCTGAAAACATGCGCTGTGCTGGTACGGACGCGATAGTAGAAACACACAATCAAATATTCAATTACCACTTGAGGGAGAAGCTTTGTGGAGCTTTGCCTTTACCTCCAGAAATCTAAGGAATCGCTGTTCCTTGCTTGTAGGTGCCACTCCAGGTGGACAACGATGCGTGACCTTATACTATTGGCATGAAAAGCTATACCATCTAAAGAATCCACTGACGACCAGGGCGTGCACAGGCCTGCAGTACTCGACGACGCGAGCACTGCGTGAACTTACACCACTATGATTTACCGTCTCTGCTTAACGCGTGGTTCGGGGCATGCAGAAAAACGTTATAAGGTTTACGGCAGTGATTGAGTGTGGCACGTCGCGTGGTGTTGTGCTATCGATAGCTCCATTCTTTTTCTTGCGAATGACACTCCGCTAGTGACCCAAAGCATGGATAGTCCTATCGCTTCTTCCGCATCGCTATTTAGTACGCATGAATTTTTACATATCGCCTCCAACGGAACGTGGCCGCTGCGCGTCTACATTGAGGCATGGGCACTTGGTGGAGAGGGGAGTGCACAAGTGCTGTGCCAGAATATTCTGACTCGCGGTCAGGTCCATGCGTGCTTTGATTTTTCTTTCTTCGCACGCACGTGGCCGGGGCAACTCTGTCGTACCTTTTTCTAGTCGCGTTGCATACCTAATTGGTGCTGCATGCGCAGTTAATTTGCCTTTCCGTCTTGTTCGCGGTGGCTAGAGCGTCCTCTGTGGCCGTGTCCGATGCATATTTTATGCATCAACAACCTTCATTTTTCCTGGTTTTCCTTCTTCGTCACTCTGTTGTTCTTCACTGTGAATTGCCAGATATTTTGAGGTTGCCATCGTCATTCTACGTTTCCTCACTGACTTCCAAACCTAAAAATACAGTTCACCTTAGTTTGCTTGCCTATTTGTTTGTTTGTTCGTTTCGTTTCGTTTCGTTTCTTTCTTTCTTTCTTTCTTTCTTTCTTTCTTTCTTTCTTTCTTTCTTTCTTTCTTTCTTTCTTTCTTTCTTTCTTTCTTTCTTTCTTTCTTTCTTTGTGATCCATGTGAAAATGGTACCGTGGGTCATGTGTGTCATGTATATCAGGTCAATGTAAAAGTGCAAACAAAGGCGTTATAGTCCACGAGGGTGGTGATATGAGCTTGTGCTGATTAGGCATCGTGGAATGGTATCTGGTATGGCGCAGCAAAACATGGACACAAAAAGAAACGACAGATGGACACAAGCGCTAACTATCAGCGTCGTAGTCGTCATTGTTGTGACCTCAGTTAAATGTTGTGCACATGGTGTTAGAAGCAACACATATTTAGTATGCGGATACGAACAGTTACAGTTTAATTACGATATGAAGGAATGCAGATTATATATGAATGCAAAAATGTCAGCCTAATGTGTTTTGTCAGCCATTTTGTTTTCTCTCAGTGAAGTAGAGGTGTTTCATTTATATTGGCTTTATGGGGTCAGCTAGGTCCTTCCTTTAAGAGTGGGCCAAACTGTACCTGCAAAGAGGAATAGGCCATGGTTTGGAAAAAAAAATTAAACCACTAATATACTCCTATGTAGGAAGGAAGGAGGAAGCAGCAGGAGTAGACCAAGAAACAGGGAGGTTGGCCCGTTCTCAGAGAGGTGGTTGGTCGGCAAAGCTATAGATATTTTGTAGATATCGTAGGGATATTTGTAGGAATCGCTACGATTGTGTGGATGTCTGATTTTACCTTAATTAAGCTGTAGATATGTTGCGCCTACTGTAGGGCTACTTGTCAAACACCGATCCCATGACGTGCGCTGATTACTCACATTGCTGTTCGAAGTGATATATGACACAAACACACGTTGCAATACAGTTTACAAAACCTTTATTTTATGTGTTACTTTGAAATTACTGCTATAAGTGCTTTCATGGCGTGCCAGATACTTGAAAGCAATAACTGCTCACGTACGAGCAACCGAGCTGAATGGACGTTCCGTTGCGAACGATATAACGCGCATGTACAAATGATGTATATAAACTTTTATTTCGTTTTTAACAAACTCACTCTCTACTCAGACTATATGTTTCAGTTTGTTTAGAAATAAGAAAACATTCGATGGTCGCAAATTGTTTTTTGCGAATATTTGTATTTCATTCAGAATCTTAAATTAGGCGCTAGAAGTACAAGGACAGACATAAAAACGATGACACACGCCGTTGTTATGTCTATCTCATTCGCTTCAGCGATATTTAGGTTCCCAGTGTGACCAGGCCAACTAGGCCGAATTATAGCCTTGGTTGATTCAGAAATTTTACCATTCGAAACCATGAAACCATTTTTGCCATGAAACTTGGGTGAATTTCGGGCAATACAATGAATAGGTATTGCTTTGCACTATAATATTAATCGCTGACACCTCATGGCGCGAGGATGACGTTGTAAAAAAAAAAAAAAAAACTTTATGTTCCGGAAAATTACTCTGTGCTTGCAAGATAAGGCCGCGATATGCAACATAAGCGCGTTGGAATTTCTTTAGAGTTCGCGAATTGGGCTACTGAGTACGAGGTCACGGGATTGAATCCCGGCCATGGCGGCCGCATTTAGATGGGGGCGAAATGCGAAAACATCCGTGTACTTAGATTTAGGTGCACGTTAAAGAACCCCAGGTGGTCTAAATTTCCGGAATCCCCCTCATAATCAGAAAGTGGTTTTGGCACGTAAAGCCCCATAACTTACTTAGAGTTCGCGAACTTTATATTTGTGAAGCTTGTATTTATAGACGAGATTTGAGCCTCACAGACAAAATGGGCTCGTAAAAGCCGGTTTTGTGCGGATGTATTGCCTGCATACTGTATAGTGCATGTAGTACAGGTATGCCGCGTATCGGATGCTTCGCACTTATAGCTTACTGTTTTCTTGTCTCCTGTCATCTTGTCTTTCCCTTTGTTTCTACAGTTGCTTCAACGAAGAATAGCAAGCCAGAGACTCGCTCTTCCGTCCGGCCTGTGCATTATTCTGCGCCACTGTCTCTTGGCCACTGTCCAATTCTCACGTGGCCTCGGCGACGTTGTGCCTTGAGCACGTCTGTGAAGACATCTCCCTCTAACACTTCCCCCCTAATTGAACGTTTGAAAGATGTGATGAAACTGAGGGCGGTATTGTGATGCCTGCGGCGAGGTGTCGGAGCTAATAAGACATTGAGAGGGAGATGCAATTTCTGCGCTTATCTCTTTGTAGTCACTGTCACGGTAATGGGAGTGCTAACGATAGAGGAGCAGTTATCAAAATGAGAAATGTGAATGCTGAATGAGGCGATAATTATTGCATACTACTATTACAAGATAGCGATATTTGCATATCTATACTCGGCATCTATAGTTCTAAATCAGCGCAATCTGTCTATCATGTAGGCGCTTTCATTGCCTATAACTGCAACGCTTGCACCCTTCTTTGCCGTAGTTATTTCTTGCACACTGCCTGTAGCGCTTGATAACCTTATATTGGACGGGTTATAAGACAAGATTGATTGACTGAGTAAGTGAAAGGTGATAAGACTGAGTCTACGAAGAACAAAGCTACGCTTTTTATCTGTCAAAGCTACTGCAGGTACATTCCGCCTTCGTTAAACCTTCCTGGACTGAGCCTGCGCCCACTTTCAACGCATCTCCGTTTGAGGGATATAGAGACAAAAAAAGAAGGCTGGGATGTTAATCGGTCAAGAGTCAGGTTGGCTACCCTACGCTGGGAGAAGGGGAATAGAAAGAACGGAGAGAGAGAAAGAGACACGTGCACGGACAGCGTTTCAGAGCCAAGACTAGTGAACAGTGTTTCTCCATACGCTAATTAACTCCTAACGATGGGCAATCTTCGACAAATGATAAAGTTCGCTATACCATAACGTACTTGCGTACTTGAGTACTTCACAAGTTGAACCTTTTGACGTGCTAGTCTTTCTTGAAATGCTCCGCCGGGTGATGATCCTTTCCACTGATTTCTTGTCTGTAACTGATCGTGAAATAAATAAATAAATAAATAAATAAAAAATGGCTGTGGCTTAGGTAAGGTTAAGCCCAGGATGCGAAGCATACTAGCCTTTATTTTAGTTGTTGAACCACTGTTTAGCCTGGTGAACTGCTGTTGCTTGGCTATATTTGGTTCGGCTAGACGAAGAAACAACTCATGCATTACTTCTTCGCCTTCAAGAGTGGAACGCGACAGCGTTCCCGTCGACCCGCCAAGGGGTGTAAGACAATGGGCTACAGGGCAGCGACTACGCGCCCCGCATTGGACGCGGTGAGCGTCGAGCAAAGCAGCGTTCGGCGCGCCAACGAAATGTGCGCCTGAGCAAGAGACGCACGCCTTAGAAACAGCGCGTTTCTAAGGCAACACCGCATTCACTAGAGGCGCTTTTGTACCGCTTTGAAGCGTTGTACTCGTGGCTCAGTGGTAGCGTCTCCGTCCCACACTCCGGAGACCCTGGTTCGATTCCCACCCAGCCCGTCGTGCAAGAGTTGAGCCAAAGCCACTTCTCCTCTGTCGTGACGTCACGGTGTCACGTGATTTCATGGTCACCGCCGCGCCTGAGGAGCTGGGTTGAGCCCTCGTAATATGCTTCGCATAATAAATAAATAAATAAAATTCTTATCTGGAATAAGTTAACTTGTTTCTTTCATTTAACCGCTGCCATCGCCAGACCGGTATGCACGTTTTGACAGCAGAGCAACCACTGTCTTTTGTTATTCTGCTAGACTCATCGCGAGTGGCTACTCTTCGTTCATGATTACGAGGACGAATATGTGAATGATTGAGCATATGGGGCGAAGTGTGTCATCTGAGTCTCCTGGCCTGGTGTGTAAGCCTCGCATTAGCTTTTAAAAAGGGAATGAAATAGTGCTAAATAAGGGGCGAACAAAACAGTGCGGGAAGGTGTGAAAGAAGTGGAATAATAACTAAGGGAAGCGGTTTGAGCGCAGGCGTTCATCACGTAGCGAAGACCACTGCTCTTTCAAACCTAGGTTTCTTATTTTTATTTTCAAGTAACCCGACTCTCGTACACTTCATATATATAACTTTATTATTTCTTTTAAGAAAGCGCATCTCATTAGCAATTCCTGCCATTGCGCTTCTGAGGCCCCTGTGCGATCACTCATCATTTCCATTGTACTTGCCTTTTCTCGAACATGGTGAAAGGGAAAACTGCCAGAATTTTCTTGCAGGAAATGTCTGAGACGTATTTTCATTAACGTGCCGTCTTTTTACGAACGCTTCACGAGTTTCACAAAAAGAAAGTTAGTGTGTCTTACTCCAATGTCTGCTTCCTGTTTTCCTCAAGCGGCAGTCCCAATCGGGCCAGACCACAGCAGGAGTATTAAGGAATTTAGAACGTGTGGCCTTTCAGACTGCCGAGGAAGCGTTTCTTAAAATGCGCGCTCTTTCGCTGCGGTGGAAAGAATGTCCGCCCAACTTGGAAGATTGTAAGCTTCCTTTTCCGCGACGCGCCGCTTGTGCGACCAACGAGGAACAACTGCCTACATATTTGCTCTACGCCGTGCAGCCATGGACATTTTGGGAGACGCTTCAGGAGCCTTTGCTAAATGACTTCCCATCTATGACAAACAAACAAACAAACAAACAAACAAACAAACAAACAAACAAACAAACAAACAAACAAACAAACAAACAAACAAACAAACAAACAAACAAACAAACAAACAAACAAACAAACAAACAAACAAACAAACAAACAAACAAACAAACAAACAAACAAACAAACAAACAAACAAACAAACAAACAAACAAACAAACAAACAAACAAACAAACAAACAAACAAACAAACAAACAAACATAGAGACAGACAGACAGACAGACAGACAGACAAACAAACAAACAAACAAACAAACAAACAAACAAAACAACAACTATGGTTTACTCAGGAAACCATTCTCTGTCACACAAGCTTAAGATACTTAAAAGACGTCTTAGCCGCTTCATATGTTATATAACAAGGGCGCATGCGGAAATGAAAATAAATCCGTAGCGCAGTCACTTGCAGTTCACATCTAATGCAAGCAGGCACAGCCTGCAATACGACACATGCGACGTTACACCGCAAGTTCTAACAAGATCAAAAAGCTTTATATATACTTGGCAGGACCCTTAAACCTAAATAGCATGGTGATTTATCGCACCAGTTGTAATTGCTTGCTGTAGAAATTCTGGGTGTTAGGACGTACCATGTGCTAATATGACCTTTCTATGAACAATACGAAAGCACGTTCCGTCTTTTATTCAAGCTTTTTTCAATATTGTTTTGTTTGCTTGTTTGAGCCGGCGCATATCTTTGATATGTATTGTTTGATTTGGTGTTGGGCTGCTGAGCAACGAGGTCGTGGCATCGAATCCCGGCCACGGCGGCCGCATTTTCGATGGGAGCGAAATGCGAAAATACCCGTGCGGTTAGGTTTAGGTGCACGTTAAAGAACCCCAGGTGGTCGAAATTTCCGGAGTCCTCCACTACGCCATGTCTCATAAACAGAAAGTGGTTTTGGCACGTGAAACCCCATAATTTAATTTAATTTAATTGTTTGATTAAGCGGGAAGAGGTGAAGTGGCTGGCGTTAGCCATGATTCCAACTTTTCTTTTACAAATTTATGATCAAGAAGGGACATGTGAAAATAACTTATCGAAGTCCTGTACGACACTCCTCTTCGCGCACTCTCGATTTCACCCTGACGATGACGACCAGCTGTTTGATGTTACTTTTGCCAACAAATTTCTCACCCGACTCAGAATAACACAGCGACTATGTTCCAATACTGTTCCCAAACGCCGATTATTGTCGCTCTTCGTCATTGGATTCGCCTGACATACCAACGGAGTCAAGTGTTTGTGCTGAAAACAAGAAAAAGAAAGACGTCATCTGCGACTGGTATGACTCGACTCCTATTCCTAATATATTAAGGAATATGTATTAGCGCTACAAGGAAAGAAAGGCTTAGGAAAGAGGGAGAACTAAGAAACAGAGCAGGCACTAACTGTTTGTTTCTTCTCTCTCCTTCCTAAGTATTTTTTTTCCTTGTAGCGCTATTATGTTTTTCTTATTAGTGAACCAACTTGCTCAGCAACAAAATTTACTGTACTATTCAGGCGTAGCCACACTATAGTTGGTGGATTCCTTTCCCTTCTCGCAAGGTGATGAAACGGCGCCAAAGACAAACACGAAAAAAGCAAACAAAACAGTAGGTTGTCTTGTTTTGTTTTTCTTCCGATGATGTTCGTCTTCGGCGCTGTTTGATCATGTTACCACATGAACTCGCCCAGCTGCCCGTACTTTTAAGATGACCTTGTCGGCAAGTTTCCAAGAAACTATCTGGATGGTTTCCGTTTCTTCACTGCCATTTCAATTGTTATAACACTAACAAAGGCAAGTATTCTTCTACTCATTAGGTTTCTCTTGGGTCCACATGAATACTCTCACTCGGTAATTCCACGCTGGATGCAGCTTCAAAAATGATGACAGCACCGAAGCTGTTCAGGTTAATAGGCCGGCCCTCATGTGTTACAGGCCGCGCTTCTGATAGATCTGTGTCAGTGTCCCTGTTCCGCAAACCCGAACCTCAACGGGCTCGGGAGCAGCTGCTGTACTCATCGGTGGCATACTTTTCACCGCTAACGTTGGCGTACGCCAGGGCCTATTTACTCGCTGGTAGCGAAAACAGTCACATTCGCAAATGACGCTCTTCCTGACCAACTTCGCTCTTGATCTCCGACCTCGTTTGCCCAATCTCGGCTCTAAGCGAGCGAAAGAGTTGCTTGTGCTTGACGCACCTGTCAATTCAGCTTCGTTGAAGCTCGCTCACGAACACGTGGTAAGAGAAAGGACTGCGTAACCTTGTCCGGCTTCTTGAAGCGCAGACGGAGCTTCCTCAAGGCTTCAGTGAACCGCGAGAGCTCTGGAGGGGACTTCTCGGAACGCGCGCTGGCACTCCGGAGAACTTTGCAACATCCGTGACATTTTTCTTTCTAGACGCTGATTCGAGAGGGAATCTTCTGAAACAAAAATATCGGCGTGACTTCTGTTGCGATGCTTTCAGCTTCTTCCTCCCGTCGCTACGATGGCAACTCTTGGATTCCCGAGCGAGATCGTAGAACCGAAGGCTGGTTTCTGGTAGAAAGCCCAGCGGGCATGCTGATCATCAGCATGGCCTACTTGTACTTTGTAACTGTCGCGGGGCCCTGGTGCATGGCGCGGCGCAAGCCGCTTGCTCTCACGAATTTTCTGCTGGTATACAACATGGCCGCGGCTGTGCTCAGTGCGTTCTTTGGGTGCCAATTCATGAAGCTGGCATACTGGGACTGTGAATACCACATCCTTCAAGATGTGGACCTAAGTCAGCGCCGTTGCAGCCTCGAGATTCTGCGTTTGTCCTGGTGGTTCCTTGTGTTCAGGGTGTTCGAGATGTGCGACACCGCGCTCTTTGTGCTCAGGAAGAAGGCTGACCAGGTAAGCGTGTACCTTGCTGATTTGGGGCTGTGGTTTGTCCGCAGTGAAGCACTATATAGAAAAATGCTTGTGCAGTGCGCGAAGAATTGTCCGCCTGCGGCAATTTTCGTCGTATTTCATCCTGCAAGGACCCTTTTCAAGCCTGCAGTATTGTTGTAATTAAACAAAAATTGATTTCCTAATTATATCCTTTCTTATCTATCTACACTATCACTGTTCATTCCTCCGATCCCCGTACGACAAGGTTATGTAGCAGGCCATAGAGGCCCCTCTCACGCCGACCTGTCTCTTATTATTTCTGCAGCTATTTGTGGCGCATTTATAAGAAAAAAAATTACTGTAATAGCATCTAAACTGCATATTCTCAGAGAGAGCACGAGAAAGGGAGAGAAAATAGAGAGAGAAATAGAGAGAAAGAGAGATGCTTTATTAAAGTAAAGCTGAGAGCTCGGTCTGAGATACTATGTTCCAACCTGCTACTAGGCGTTGGGTATAGGGTAGGGGCAACAAAAGGAGAGAAAGACAGCGAAAATGATGACGATATGAAAAGAAGGGGCATGAATCGGTAAAAAAAATTTTCTAAATATACTGAAAACTCTTACCGCAGTCGTATATCCCGTGCTGTGCTCCCAAAAAAACTACAATTTCTTTCATATGCTCGCACGAGGAATATTTTGGCCTTGTGCATAAAAGAAGGCTTTCCGAAAAGGGCTGGTTTTAGATGCGTGCCGAACATCTTCCCACCAATTGTCTTTCCCGCAATTACAGTAGGCACACACAAAGCCCATGGTCTATACTCTCCAGTAAGGCGCAGTTCTCAGTCCAGGCTGTCCTCACAGCCCATAAGACGGCGATATCATTGGGGAAAAAGGCTACGCCAAGTCTGAACCAATGTGGAAGGCTTGTGCGGCTCCTTTGGATGTCGCGCGGTATCCTGAATTCAAGCTTCGGAATAAGTACACGAAGGCGACGATGGCGGTTGCGGATGACGATGGAGCGGACCTAAGCATGTTAGAGCATTTGATTTCACAAATGTAGTGAGCGCGCAAAATACGCATTTGATGAGCATCCTCCGGTCAATTTGAGGTAGTTGATATTTTACATCATTTCTACTATGGTGCTCAAGGTGAACCACGACTGTGTTTTGCAGCGGAAATAAAATTTAGGAACTAGTTAAAAAGGTAGGTTAGGACAACTTGTTTTTGTCAAAGTAATTGCGGTCATCTTTGTTGATCAAGGATGACGGCTGCTGTCTTGGCGAAAACCACGAGTCTTTCCATCAAACTGCGAATTCTTATTGTTTCTCCGCGTTTCTTACAGATCTCCATTTTCCACTCCTCTTTCAATTATTAGGCAAGAGTTTGTTGTCTAAAAGAATTTAATTCGGCCAATGACGGCCGTGGTAACGGTAACCACGGAACGCCTACTTGCCTCTTCAGAATATGCTTGATATAAGTAAAAAGTGCACAGGGTACGTGGAGTTAGACACCATGAAAACTTCCAAACGACCGTTCATTCCAATTTCTGTTGGCACTTATACGTATGTCAAAACGCCGCTTGCTATTCGAACCAAGCTACCGCACTGCTGTGGTTGACATCAGACGCAGGAACAGCGACGAGCATTTGGCTTCTCGAAAATGGCCTCTTTTTTTTCTCTGCGCAGGTGAGTGGCTTGCACGTGTTTCACCACCTGATCGTCCCTTGGGACATGTGACTCAACATGAACTATGCTCTTCAACCGATATCCATGTTTGGCACTTGCCTCAACTGCTTCGTTCATGTCGTGATGTACACATATTACTTTTTGGCCGCTCTTGGGGCGCGCTACCGGAAGTATCTTTGGTGGAAGAAGCACCTCACGACACTGCAGATGGTCCAGTTCATCGCGAACATTGCGTTATGCCTGTGCATGCTGTGTTCTAAGGGTGACTACCCAAAATTATTTGTCACTGTGGGTACTGTTCAGTGTATAATCTTTTTCGCCTGGTTCTTATCGTTCTATATAAAGGCGTACAAAAAATATTTCGCTTGTCGGCTTTAAATGCTTGCGTGTCCAACAGCGAGCGGCACGCAAGCCTGCGCAATGCTGCTGATGAATCGCTAATATAGTTTAAGGTGAACTCTTGTGACATGGATGGCGCGCACGAAGGGCAGTATGTTGCGAGATCATTCTCTTTGTGGACGAGCGCCAGCAACGGTGACCTTTTGCGAAAATGAGAGTGCTGCCTCTGCAGACACGCAGCATTTTCTACTGAAGCCATTATGAGATCATGCTGCTTTTTCAAGAATGTTCAGCCGTAAGTATAACTTTGCGTGAATGCTCGAGGATTTGAGCGACGTCAACTGAACGTCGGGCATACGAAGCACAACTTTGTATCATTAATTCAATACAGTGCATGCAAAAATGTGAGTAAATTTTTCAGTAGAATTAAACGATACTTTTTAACTTTAACAAGCACATTGACATGAGGGTTATCACCCTTCACCACGTACTGTGCACAGATGCTGCTCTGCCCTAGAGCACATAAGTTTACATTTGCCAATTATGTGGTGAAAACGGTTATCTTAAGGGTAGCTGCGTGTTGTTTTCAACGATGCTTTTTTTTTCTAGAGTCCATCGTAAGTACTGTAATATATTTTTAATGATAGACGTGCTTCGCTGTTAATGAATTTTAAACAATACAACGGCACTGCCGAAACAATACGGACCGAACGAATGATACCAGGAATTGAATACCCACGAGATCAATATTTGCACTCTCCTCAGTCTTTACTCACAACACAATGGGCACAGCCACAGACGCCGCTTCGCGTGACACTTTCAGTTTGAGACCGCACACGATGAAAAAAAAGACGCAAAAGCACACACAGAATAAGTGAAGGGAGGCTGTTTGTTAGATTCCTGGGGACAACCGAAAAAAAAAAAAGTTCCGGGGTTTCTGCAACAGGCTCACAAGTATAGCAATATCTTTGGCAGCCGTAGTGCAACCAAGTGCTGGCGAGCTTGAAGCATTCGATTTTTCTTCTGCCGCTAATTTGATCACTTCTTATGCAGCGAGTAAGGTCTATGCATTGTGAGCTACCGTTGCATCCACCCGGAACTTCTCAGCGGATTCGCCATACATGGTGGGCCCGCGTCAGTGCGGCTCACTCCTCCTTGTTCTCGTCCAGCGACTCGGGGCAGCAAGAGGTGGCAACCTTGGCCAGTGCTTCCTTTGCCGCGACCGCCGTGTTGGAGACGATGTCCAGCGTGCTGCGACTGCCCTTGCGGTACGCGTTGCTGTAGAACGACAGGAACCACACCAGGAACACCACTGCCTCGAGGGTCATGACGAGTGTAAATCCCGGGATGGCGTCTTCCTTGTAGAGCAGATAGGACAAGCTGTGCAAAAAGACGACCGTGAACTGGGTGAGCTGCAACTGGGTGAGGTAACGCTTCCACCAGATGCACCGCTGGAAGGCCGGGCCTAGCGCCGACAGGAAGTAGTAGGTGTACATGATCACGTGCACGCTCGAGTTCACCACGGTGACGAACATGGTCTGACCCTGGCCACCAAACGTGACGTTCATCCACATGTTCCAGGCGACCACTACGTGATGGAATACGTGCAGCGCCGACACCTGGGCGTACTTCTTGCGCATCACGAAGAACACCGTGTCCAGGAACTCGACCAGGCGGAGAACGTAGTACCACCACGTCAGGTGGACGATGTGCATGGTGAGAGGGTCGGTCGAGAAGTCGACGCCCTGGCCGATGACCTTGTAGCCCTTGGCGATGTAGCCGTGCCTCATGAATTTCCAGACGAAGAAACTGTTCAAGAAAACGAGTGCGAGGTTGTAGATGGCCATGAGGGCGCGCAGTTCGAAGGGCTTTCGGTCGGCCATCCACTTGGGACCCAAAATTTTGACAACGTAGACGTAAAGGATGCAGATGGCGATCAGCGGGATTGGATTGCCGACGAGCGGCCATCCTCGTGTGCGGCTGTCCAACTCCGGAAACCAGTGCACGGCGGGATCGAAGACCCTCTTTGACGCCATAACGCTCCTGTGGCACCGTAACCTAACCTGAAAGGCAACCAAAATTATGATGATTAAGGGCCAAACAATGAAACGTTCTTTTCCTTAGATACCGCTTCCTAACATTGCGTGAGGCCTCCTTACAGCGAAGGACCGACGGAGGAAGCAAGCGTACTCTGAAAGCTCCCTTCGCCCGTCCTCACGTAAAGAACGGCTGCCGTACGCCTGGGTTCGAGTGCATCTCTTATAAGCGTTACACGAACGCCTTTATTCAATAAAAAGAAAGTTGGACGGTCACATAATCATTAAATTGAATTGCTAATATGGAGACACGTGGATGCTTTCTTCCAGCTTTGTTTATTCAACGCGAGAAACCACCGCAGTCGAGTGCAAAACTTGATATGTTCAGCAACACTAGCACGCTGGTGTTGCGAGACGCCACTTACGCCCAACGTGCAACTGAAAAGAACGCTGACACCTGGCATCGCGCTCGTGCTTCTCCGCAGGCGGGCGACAGCACGCGTGCGCAAGCAATCACCACGTTCGCCAGCAGAGAGGTGAAGCGCTCGTTCAAGGCTAGGGGCAGCGTAAGGACGCATGGAGCAACCATGGGCAACATAAGGAGCAACCTAACTCTGACGCAAGGAGGCCTTCACCGAGGGCCCCTCAGTAAGGAAGCTTTCAGAGTGACATAAGATGGTCTCAGCAATGAAGGCTTCCTTTACTAAGGTAAGCAGGAGGCCTTTAAGCAGGAAAGTGGCACTGACTGCTGCGCTTTTTAGGAGCGCGCACCATAAAAGTAGCTAACATGCGATATAGTATAGCCCACGCACTGTACACCTTGACGTCGGGAGGCGGAAACTTCCAGAACCTATCCGATTGTGCCGATCCAAGTGACGCGGCATTCTTACTCTTGACGGTTGCACATAAACCGCAATACCGTGTGTTGGGCGACCCGCTAACATTAAGACGCGTTGTGCAAGTGGCACTCCGAACCGAAGAATTCTATATTCAAGGGACCTTACGTTACGAGTGCCGACGCGACGTAGGCATGGGCTTAGTTTGTGGCTACCGATGGTTCTGTAACGTGCATTATTCTGACACGGGTGCCTTTGTATGCTACCCGTGTCGGAATACGGCCACCAGGGCCGGGTATTAAACACGGGTCTCTTTAAAGCGATAGCGTTAAGGACCCCGTGTCGCAGAAAATCCGATGTCAGTCGGCTTCGGCGTCGGCGGAGTTGTCCGTGAGCTAAAATTTCCGTACATACTTAGGTAGATGTATCTGCCACGCCTTGCTATATGACATGCGCTGTATGCGAGTTATATTGACACGACATTCTATCACTAAAGTTGCTCATACCTTGTGTTACTTTCTTTACAAAGCTTTGCCTCGGAATTTTGAGAATGACAGCCCACAAACAAATGTCATGGAACAAAACATCGACAGCGCATGTCTTTTATGTTAAATCTTCTCAGACGTAAATATTAAAAATGCGAAAAAATAACAGATATTTGGAAATATTGTACTTTTTTTGGCGCGGCTGTGCAATACCTCAGGGATCAGCCCACGCAAGAGGCCGCGTTTCTACCAGAAATCTCGCATTCGTGCATACAGCGTTCGCCACCAGCGTTTCCTGGTAAACATTATCGTTACATAAGCTGCAGTTGCTGGGAAGCCTGAGAAGCAGTCGGGGATCTTTCAATGATGTCGCGTTCCGCTCTTAAAGGCGAAACTTAAGCGTCTTCCAGCTTTTACTCAGCAGCTGAATTCTATAACCGCTCAGATGCTGCGGCGGTGGTTTCAAAGGGCTCTGACTACGGCCGTGGCCCCCATAGGCACTCATTTTCTCAACGGCGTGCACACTGGTCCATCTGTGAATCTGCTGTGCATTAATGTGCCACTGTGTCAAAGCGCTTTCAATGGGAGTAAGTACTGCACCATAAAGTGTAGTGTAATGTAGTAAATATTTTATGCGAAGCATATTACTAGAGCTCAACCCAGCTCCTCAGGCGCGGCGGTGTCGCCTTCAATACCACGTGACACCGTGACGTCACGACAGAGGAGAAACGGGGCTCCAACTCGCGCCGTCGCTCACGGCGTCGCCTTCAAGGCTGACCACGTGACACCGTGAAGTCACGACAGAGGAGGAACGGGGCTCCAACTCGCGCCGTCGCTCGCGGCGTCGCGGCGGTATATAAGCAGCTGCGCTTGCCTCTGCTAGACACTCACGAGGTGAGATGCCTCCTGGAGACAGATCTGCTCGTTGGAATGAGAAGCGAAGGTTGCGGCGTGCTACAGAGACTGTTTCTAGGTGGCTTTGCTACGGCGCAGCGACTACGCGCCCCGCATCGGACGCGGCGATCGTCGAGCAACGCAGCGTTCGGCGCGACAACGAAATGTGCGCCTGAGCAAGCGCCGCACGCCTGAGCCGACGCCGACGACACCGGCTTTTCTGCGACAAGAGCTCCTTAACGCTGTCGCGTTAAAATAAAGGCTAGTATGCTTCGCATCCTGGGCTTAACCTTAGCTAAGCCACAGCCATTTTTTTTTACACAGGGCAAAAAAATATATACAAGGTCGCGAGCGAGCGTGCGTTCCAACGCAATATAATAAAATCATTTACTAAATATAAAAGCTTTATAAACGGCAAACAGATTAAAACTTGCAAAGGATTTTTTGCAGCGTATCACAATAAAGCAATGACAGAGCAATGGCAGCGGCGGCGTGACAATGATGAATTGCTCGAATAACAAGTGCGCATTTGTCGAGAACGATCAGTTTCGCTCAACCAACCGGTACAATTACGTCCATGCGTGGTGGTCACCCATAGACCATACAGCGAATAATCAGTTGGGAAAACATGAAGCTTGTGCCATTGTGGCGTCCTTCTTCGTCGAGCGCGATTCTAATGGCTTAAGTTCACGATACCTTTCCCACCTTACCTGCAAACGAGCATATCGGCTTTATCGAGGAAGGACGATTTGGCGAAAAACATTCTAGCGATTGTGCCATTTACACTCTAAAAGTTTTACGTCCTTAAGTTTGCTGGTTCGTCCCATGGCTAACGCCCTTATCCGTAAAGGCTAACATAAAATTGTTGTACACAACAGTTAACTATGACAACACTTGCGATGGGAGAGCGTAAAGTTGTCTGGGAATTCTGACCACCTGGCGTGCACTGGAATATTTGGCCCGAGAGTTCGAAAGCGATAGCTAGTAAAGTTAATTTTATGCAGATTTTACGTCGTCTGTCACAGCTATTGTCATGTATAATTGCCGCAAGAACGTCGCCAGAAAATAGTTTCATACGTCCCAATAGACGATTCGGTTTTGCCACTTAAAGGTGAGGTTGTCAGGGACAAACCAAGCACCCCGTATATACATACATAAGGGTGTGAAAATGTTTAGGGCGAGCAAACTGGCGCCTCAATGTGCCTGGCAGTTGAATTTCGCCCGTCCAAAGACGCCCGTGCCTGTCCACACACCCAACTGCAGTTTCCGTACACGTTCTTATGAGCGGGACTTACGTGTGAGCTCGATCCGGTGTGTCCCGCTGCCTACGACGACACGGAATCCAGCCCGGTGGTCAGCTGTATTCCGGCGTTTGCAAGATGTCAGCCGCGCCCCACGAGGGAACGGCCTTCATCTTCCTCCCTGCGACTCAGTTGGACTGTGCGTTCTTCTTTAACCGAGCCGCTCGCTTGCCAGGTAGTAAAATGGACGTAAACATCTTAGGAAATAGCATCGCACGTTTGTTCTTGTTTTTTTTGTCGCACTGCTGTTTTCGCGAAATTGACTAATTTTAGTCTTCTCAGTTATAACTAAACTTGCTAAGTGGGGGATTTGCAACGACCGTTCCACGTGTCAAACATGGTGCTCCAGATGATGTTCATGTTGACTCCCCCAAGAATGGCACAGACCCACTGTGGACGATAATACGATGAAAAACGTGATTCTAAAGCAAAAAGGACGACACGTGCAAATTGTGCCAGGAAGGACCAGCAACACTCAAACACATGCTGTGGGAGTGCAGTGTAGTTATAGGAGGGATGGCAGCTACTCCGGTGACCCTGTCGTCGAAGTGGGCCACCACTCTGCGCAGCTCAGAACTCGGAATCCAGATGTGGGCAGTCCAGCAAGCCCGTGAGGCGGTGTTGAGGGAGGGCCTTGACGTTCCCCCGTGGGAGACCTGAGCCCGGGTCGCGTTAAACCTTGCCGGACGTACAAAAAAGTTATCCATCCTAAAGCAAAAATTTACATTAATACCTAAACAGGTGGTTTTACGCTAATACACCAAAATACCAGCTGATTATAAGCCACATAAAATAATGCGTAATACAATGATCAGCCTGGCATAAGAAGAAATAGAAAGAACTTGAAAATAATAATGAACGTAATGCAATGGATGGAGGTAAAGGGTACATCACAGATTTCTCAATTCTTTTTTTTTATTTATTTGTCTTTTTAGAGCTGGGGGTTCACGCCACGAGTGCGCGTCTTTTTTTCTTTCTTTATACGAACGCCTGAAAACACTTACCTTTCATTTGCTTTTCTGTTTTATCGCTAGAACGCATCCTCATGATTATGCTAGTATCGATTGTACAAGAGAGAGAGAGAGAGAGAGAGAGAGAGAGAGAGAATGATAAAAGGAAGGTAGGGAGGTTAACCAGGACTGAGCCCGGTTGGCTACCCTACACTGGGGAAAGGGAAAAGGGGACGGCAAGATGAAAAGAAGAGAAAGTCCACTGGAGATATCAGTCGGTCACTCAGTCCGAATCACAGGCGCTCACTCAATCCGGTCGCTTTCAAATACCGCAGCAGCGCTTTTGTGGCCTTTTGTAGCTGCGATATGCGAGGCCAAGGTCCCAAGATCTTCTTCAAGGTGAACGGCTTCCCATCCAGCTGATTGAGAGCTGTGCAGAGGTCTTGCCTTTCGTTTTCATAAGATGGGCAGTAGCACAGTAGGTGTTCTATGGTTTCCTCGACACCGCAGGCATTGCACTCGGCGCTATCAGCCATTCCAATCAGAAATGCATAAGCATTTGTGAATGCGACTCCCAAACGTAAGCGGCACAGCACTGTTTCCTCATTTCGCGGAAGACCTGGTAACAGCCGCAGTTGCATAGAGGGATCGAGGGAATGCAAGCGATGGTGAGTGAATTCAGATGTGTGCCACTTCTCCAATGTCAAAGAGTGCGCTAGCTTGCCTAAGTGTTGGGCTGCGTCGGTCCGCGATAAAGGTATTGAAACAAGGGTTGCTCCTTCGTGTGCTTTTCTAGCAGCTTCGTCAGCGAGGTCGTTGCCGGAGATACCGCAATGACCAGGCAGCCACTGAAACACGACGTCGTGTCCTTTCGCGATCATGAGATGGTGCATTTCTCGTATCTCCGACACGAGTTGTTCACATGACCCGCGACGAAGAGATGCCAGAAGACATTGTAAGGCTGCCTTGGAATCACAGAATATAGCCCACCGATTAGCCGGTTGGTTATTAATATAATCAATGGCACCTCGGAGGGCAACAAGCTCCGAACCAGTCGAGTTTGTCAAATGAGAAATCTTGTATTGGATGCTTAGTGATCGTGATGGTATAACCACTGCGCTGGTGGAGCTGGTCTGAGTGGAAGAGCCATCCGTATATATGTGTATTCGATCAAAGTAGAAAGTGTGCAAACAATCCAGAGCTGCTTGCTTCAAAGCCAAGGTAGGCAGGTCGGTCTTCTTTCTTATTCCTGGAACCGTAAGACGCACTTGAGGTTGTTTTAAACACCACAAAGCTGAGGTTGAACGTGAAGAGGGTGTGAAACCCGATAGTAAGGAGGCACGATGGATGTTGACCTTGTTGGAGAAGGGCGCCTGTGGTCGTCGTTCCGGCAGGCACGCAAGAGAGCTTGACTGCATCCGTGAAACATGACGAACATGGGCTCTAAGCGTTTCGGTACTAATATAAGTCGTGATGGGATGGTCTTGAGCCATTACAATGGTTCCAGCTGTTGAGGCGCTGCGCGGAAGGCCTAGGCAAACACGTAGTGCCTGCGCCTGCACGCTCTGAAGTTCTCGAAGATTTGACTTGCATGTTTTAGCAAGCACGGGGGAACTGTAGCATAGGAATCTGATGAACAGTGCTCTATATAACTGTAGCATGGAGCCCACTGACGATCCCCATGTTTTGCCGGCGATAAACTTGAAAACGTGAACAATAGATGTGAGCTTCTTCTTTAAGTGGGCAACATGAGGGCTCCAAGTGAGGTCTCGGTCTACAATGACGCCCAAAAACCGGTGATTTCTCTTGTAGGAGATAGGCTGACCATTGATGCATACCGGATAAGGACTCATCGCTTTTCGCGTAAAAGCGACTATCGCACATTTTTCTGTTGAGATGGTAAGGCCTTGTGCGTGAAGGTAGTCAGATGCCTGCGTTGCTGCTTTCTGTAGCCGTGCGCGAACCTGCAGGCGAGTGACCGCTGATGTCCAGATGCGGATGTCGTCGGCGTAGATTGAAACACTCACTGTTTCTGGTAGGGATTTGGCCAGCCCAAGAAGCGCGAGGTTGAAAAGAATAGGGCTTAGAACACCACCTTGGGGAACGCCTCGGCATGTGTAGTGGTCGGTAGTCGGACCATCTTCCGTTCGTACGAACAAGGACCTTTGTGTCAAGTAGTTACTGACCCAACGATATACTCGTCCTCCTAGGTCAATTGTCAAAAGTGCGTCTAGAATGGTTTGATGGAAAACGTTGTCGTAAGCGCCTTTCACGTCAAGAAAGAGTGCTACTGATAATCGCTTCCGATATTTTTGTTGTTCCACAGATGTTACTAGATCGATGACATTGTCAATCGATGAACGACCCCGTCGAAATCCCGCCATAGAGTCAGGGTAAATCTTGTGGTGTTCAAGGTACCATTCGAGACGCATGAGGATCATACGTTCCATGAGCTTCCCGACGCAGCTGGCAAGAGCTATAGGCCGATAGGATGCCAGTTCGAGCGGTGACTTTCCTGCTTTTAGAAGCGGTACCAGGCGGCTGCGTTTCCATTCCTGTGGGACGACACCATCTTGCCATGAACTATTAAAAATGCTGAGGAGTTCTCTTCGTGCTTCTCTGCCTAGGTGGCGCAAAGCAGTATACGTTATGCCATCGGGCCCTGGTGAAGACGAACACTTACAGAGCGCCATAGCAGCTTCTAGCTCTTCCATAGAGAATGGAGCGTCCATACTTGCATCTCGTGGGCCGGGGATGTTGCCTAGAGCCATGTCAGGGACTAAAACTGCGCCGCCGGCGACGTTCGCACAAAATTCCTCTGCGACGTCTATCTCACAGCGGTTTTGATAGAGAGCAAGGGCGTTGAATGGGTGTCGTTGCTGGGGACTTGAGCAAAGACTCCGTAGGGTACGCCATACACAGGACAATGGCTTGCGGGGGTCTAGTGAGTCGCAAAAACACTTCCATCTTTGATTCGCTAGCTTATCCATACGGCGTCTGATCTTCTTTTGCATGCGCCGAGCTTCCCTGAGGTCAAGAATTGACTTCGTGCGCCTGTACCTCCTTTCAGCTCGGCGACGTAGTGCACGAAGCCTTTCCAATTCAATGTCATTCTCTGTACGCTTTGATGGATGTGTGAAGCAGCGTGTACAATCTTGCATAGCGTCCGCAATTATGTCTTCTAATCTGCGTGCAATATGTGTCTTGCATGTGTCTTCTACGCGATCTTGAAAGACTGACCAGTCGATTTGGCGAGAAACAACCGGTAATGTGGCGTCTAGTCCATCAATTCTCACATAGGTCGGTATATGATCACTTCCATGGGTTTCAATATCAGTGAACCACTGCACGCTCAAAGTCAGGCAACGTGACACCAAAGTCAAGTCAAGGCAGCTACTGTACTTAGTTCCTCGCAGAAATGTCGGGCTTCCGTCATTTAGAAGACACAGGTTGTGGCCTGATGCAAAGGATACTAGTGACCTGCCCCTCGAATTTATCCTGGAGCTTCCCCATATATGGTGGTGAGCGTTGAAGTCCCCTGTTATTATCCAAGGACCGGGAGTAGCAGCCATAATATATTCCAGTCTTTTTCTATCAAACTGACTTGTTGGGGAAAGGTAGACGCCGATAAGAGTAAAAGACAGCTTCTTCTTTTTCACAGTAACAGAGACGTATTGGTTACCGTCGTGTGGCGCTACTTGTTGGGAAAAATACGTAAGGTCCTTGCGAATGTAGACCAGAACCTTACTGCTACGGACACACGTGTTGGAAACAAAAGATTCATATCCCGACAGTCTTATGGAAGCTGATAAGTTCGGTTCACAGATGACTAGTATAGGAAAATGGTTTGCAAATACGAACTGTCGAAAATCCGAAATACGGGACCTCAGGCCTCTCGCATTCCATTGGAATATGGAGGCATTTCTCACATCATCCCGGAACGATCGTTGGTGGTGTCGATGAGCCATGGTTCTGCTGTAGAAGTTCTCAAGCACTGGACTTCTGAAGGCTCGCCAGAACCGGACTGATGGCATCCAGCACTTGCAATGCACTTCGAGCTGTTGGTGTCTGTAGCTTGTCCAGAAGAACACGAATAGCACTCACCAGAGAGCTGATCATAACAACAGTTTGTTGATCTTGGTCCGCCAATTTATCAGGAACAGACGAAGTGTCCCCTGCTGTAGAAGTATCACTCCGCTCAGTAGGGGCATGTAGCTTCGGGAGTGCAGGCCACGCGTCAGCAGCCGTGCTGTTCGATGCACCCGTGTCCTTGGAGCTGACTGCGTTTGGCCTGGGCGGAAGAGTGGGTGGTGATATACGTGTGTGGCGTTCTGCAGAGGCTTTGGAGGGTCTTGATCGACGCCGGCGACGTGATCGTCGTCGCTTAATAGATGCTGCTGCTTCTCGGTGAGACGAGTGGTCTCTAACCATTTTCTTCAATATTTGCATTTCTTTTCGAATCAAAGGGCATTCCTTCGAAGATGCATCGTGAGGGCCGCTGCAGTTTGTGCACTTCAGCACACTGGCCTCGCATGTGTTTGTGGTGTGGGGCCCAGTGCAGCGAGAACAGACGGTAGTGTTATTGCACACACTACTCACATGGCCAAGCTTCATGCACTTCCAGCACTGCAGTGGTTTTGGTATAAAAGGGCGAACTGCGTGTCGGAAGTGGCCCACTTTTACATGCGATGGGAGGGATTCGCCCTTAAATATGATCTTCACACACCGTGACGTGCCGAGGCGAAACGCGTTTGTGATGATGGTGGTCTCTGTAGCTGGCTTGATTAAGATTGACAGGTCGGAGTCGACAATGGTCTCGTCAACATCGTAAATTACGCCAGTACGGACTTGTTTGCCCAGCGGAATATAAGGGCGGATTGTACAAATATATAATATAAGGGCGATTGTACAAAATTTGTGTTTGTGTGTGTAGGGTGGAAGGGGGAGGTGAGATGTACTTGATTTTGAACCCAAGTAGGGGGTGACCGCAGAAGCGGTTTCCGGTGAGTGCTGCAGGAACATTGAAAGCAGTCACGAAGAAGAGTTCGGGTGGTCGACTATGGTGCCAACCACTGCAACCATCGCGGTCACAGCGTTGCTTGTTCGTGTCGTAGCTCCTCCCCCTGGTCGCTTCCCTTGACGATGCCACCTAATCCGGTCTGTAGAGCTCTCTGCTGCTGATGCATCGTTTTCGCACGTCGGATCCACGCAGGTTGTCGTGAAACAGAGCTGAACCAAATGCCGCCCTGCGCCTTTGGAACCAGATATCGAGAGAAACTGAAACTATGAGGTTCTTCTATAGCTACCACGTGATGAGGACCGATCATCGAGAGCGCGTTTAGGGGTTCGGGAACGTTATAATTCGTCCCTGAATGTGTGAACGTCCGTGAGCATTTAAATCACCTTCACACGCGAGATATAGCGAGCGAACGAGAGGTAAAAGGGTGAGTATGATTCATGGCGTTTCATGCCTGCGTCCGTTTAAGCGTCTTGCCCTAGTACTGCGCTGTTGGGCAGTTGGTACGGGCTGGTACGGGCGGACTGGGCACTATCATGTAAGATCATAGTGTGGTTTCAGTTCCATCCTGATATCGGACGTTTGCAGGAAATCTAGCCAGAAACTGGCTTCTGCGAAAAAAATAAATAAAAAATAAAATTCATCTTCTCATTGCAGCATGAAGGTAAGATAAAAATGTTACATCAGGAGTTTATCAGACCCTGGGACTCTTCAATTTACGTCATTTATTACGCTGTTCGTTGCTCCATTTTCGAAGTGCGGGTACTCCAAACAGTCTCATCGGACTAAACTTCGAAGGTCACGGCCACGTGAACTATACTGCCGTTGGATTGAGAGGAAATTGCGCTTTCCTGACAGCCGTTTTCATATATATCTACCAAGGTTTGTCGGCCGTTGATCAACGAGGGCTGACGCGATCGCATGATGACATGTCTGCTCGTATCGCTCTGTCTTTGACCTGAGCACGTCGGCGGATGTGTTAGGAAAGTACATTCCACGTCGCACGTTACAGCAACGACGGCGACACACTTACCTGACCTAAAGGCGGTCTGTAGTTACACAACGCATTTTGTTTAAATCGGCGTCTACATGATACGTGTTCTGACTGCATAAGTGATAAAGAAGCGCAAGGTCTTGTTTTTCGTTCAGGCAGGGTGGGTTTGCAAGCAGAGTTCTTTCCTTTGGTATGCCTTTTTTTTCTTACAGTGTTTCATGCTTATTTCATGCCTGTCACGTCAGCATCAGATCTTTTTTTGCTCCTATTGGGGGGGGGGGGGGTCATTATTTCGATTGTTGTCATATTTAGAGCCATGGGAAAGACTTTCCTCGACTCAAGAAGTTCACGTCGGAGCGAAACATCACAAAAGATAACACCACTACCACAGTATGTACTCCGAAGTTGAGACTTGGCGGATGCACGAGGAAGCAGAGGAACTGTTAGGTTATTAAGGTATTAGCCTAGCAGCCACGCTGCAATTGCTGCAGTTGCGAAGATACCTAATTATGTCGCTCGCTAAAGCAGTTGCGAGCATCTCGCTTGCTTTGTTCAATGTCAACAGTATTTTAGACGTCATAAAAGACCCTGTACTTGTTTGAGGGCGCCTGGGTATTGCATACTCGTTCAAAAACGTGAATTGAGTTGCGGTATTGTGCGCTTATTACTGAATTATGAAATCGTACAAATGGTACGAGAACATTGACAAACATTGACATAAATTGTCGGGTTTTGCGTGCCGAAACTGAGAAGTGATCATGAGTCACGTCGTAGGGGGCAACTCCGGTTTAATTTTGACCACCTGAGGTTCTTTGACGTGCACCCAATACACAGTACATGGGTGTTCTTGCATTTCACACCCATCGAAACGCTGCCGCCGAGGCTGGGATTGGGTCCCGTGACCTCAGGCTTAGCAGCGCAATGCCAAGGCCACTATACACCATCAAGGCGGGTGGCAAGCATTGACCTCTTTCAATATACGGGTGAGTTGGAGTGGAAACCGATGACCCCGGCGGCTGTACAAGTTCTGCTGCTTAGCACGAGATCGAGGGTTGGTATTCCGGCTTCGTAAAATGCTTTGAAATGGAGGGGGGATGCAAAAGGTACTGTGTACCAAGCATTGGGCGCGCGTTAAACATTCCCAGGGGCCGAAAATAATCTGGAGCCCTCCACTACAATATGTATAAGAGCCAAGGTAATCAATCAATCAATCAATCAATCAATCAATCAATCAATCAATCAATCAATCAATCAATCAATCAATCAATCAATCAATCAATCAATCAATCAATCAATCAATCAATCAATCAATCAATCAATGTAGCTTAAACTCAGAATACTTTGTCTTAGGCAGCACTCTTCTGTTCGGCAAGATGTTAAGCGGTTATAGGCCTCTTGAATATTGCTCATATATGTACCGTATTTGCACTATTCTACCGCGCCACCGATTGTAACGCGCAGTTATATTATCGCCCAAATATCCACAAAAAATAACTCGGGGCCGATTCTACAGCGCGCACCTAGTAACGAAGCCTGAGTCGACGCGTACCGTGTGGAAATTATATTATGTAACATACAAAAGAACACAGACACGCACACAGCTGAATCTTAGCAGCTAGTCGCTATCGGAGTCTGACAACACCTCCTTTTCTTGGTCTACCGGTCACAGAAAGTCATCTTCAGTTCCATTTAATGTATTAGAAATGCCACACTTACGGAGGCTCGCGCAACCATCTTCTGCGGGAGCTTATTCCACGCACAGTGGAGCCACCGTGGAATGTGTCCGAGCATCGCTTTCTTCAGAGGACCCGTTCGATGGTTGTGTGGCTAACTACCTTGCGTTGAGGTTATTCTTCTAGTTTTTTTTTCATTTTTGATCTTGAGTTGAATCAGTTACGATTGTAATGCGCATGCAAATTTGAACGCACCTTTTATTTAAAAGAAGTGTGCGTTAGAGTGGTGCAAATACGGTACATCTCCTTACACAGTGATTACTCGGGTGCAAGCCGTCGGTACACCGGTCATCAATTTCAATCTCGACACGTCGCCCACAAAATCAGGTAACCATGCTTCTGCTATATGCGTTTCGCTTTGACTTAGGTTTCTAGCCAACAACACTAGAATGTTTTGTATATGCTAACACACTAAAAACGATATAAGAGAAGAGCAAGGCGTTGATTGAATGTCAGTGCCAAGAGCAGCGACCCACGATTTAAAAAAAAAAAAAAAAGAGAGAGAGAGAGAGAGAGAGAGAGAGAGAGAGAGAGAGAGAGAGAGAGAGAGAGAGAGAGAGAGAGAGAGAGAGAGAGAGAGAGAGAGAGAGAAAGGACACCCGCATTGCTTTGCCTCCCGCATCCACATTCACTTACAGTTGGTCATTCCAAAATCAGCTTTCGCTGCCCAGTGCGCAAGATTATGGTCCCAAGTGAACGCGTGTCCTCGCCATTGTTATGCCATGTAGTTCCCAATGATTTATTGGGTTGTTGTCGCAAATGGGACAATTCCACTTGAAGGAACAAAGGCCAACCTTTTGCCAAACGGACTCAAGCAGAACCACCGTGATCTTCAGAACACTGTAATTAGGACGCTGGATGAAATTCATCGAGCGATAAGAATGAAACTGATACCAGGACACGTGCGCATGTAAGCCAAATCATAGTCCTGGAAGAAAACACGCGCAGTTAGGAAAGTTAATTTCTCTCGAATTAGTCTTGCCATCTTTCGTGAGCTTGTTCAAAAAAGCGGGTGAAGCCTATTTCCGAATCAAGTTCATACGATCAGCCGTATGCAGAGGACATGACCTGTGGACTGCGCCTGTCAAGCTCACAAGGGGTACGCCGGTAACCTATGTAGGTAACCGGCATCTTTCCACAAATGGTAAACGGGTTTTATAGATATACGGAAGACTGAACAGTTTGAAATGGCTGTACCTTTATGGCTATCCTAGAAGGTTCCTAAGTGTAGATAAGTGAAGAGCTGTGCCTAGGCTTGTGCGTGTGGGGTAAGTAAGGATCGAGGTGCAAGGGCCGCAGTTCTTCAGCTGCAGCGCTTGAGCTTTTTAGCAAAAGGAGGAATCCAAGTTTATCTCGAAGTTACCACGGCCTCGACCAGAGGACGCAGATTACGTTTGCTGCAGAATTTCTGGCAACGACATGCTCTCTGGGAGCAATATACAGGTTGTTTCAGCTAACACTTTCAAAAATTCTGAAATGTTGGCTGTGGCACAATCCTAGTTCATGAGGTAGTCTACTCGTAGCGGCGGACACTACCTGCACAAAAAAAAAATGATACGCATAATCTAATAATTGACAAAATTTTCCTAATCAGCTTTGTGACTAATTAACTTACTTTATTACCCTTATTGCAAGTTGCAAATTGTAGACGTGTAGTTCGCAAGGCGGATCCACTTGGAACGAATTCTCAGGAAGACACCAGTTTCGAAATATTAATTACAGAACTTCGCGGTGAAATCCATTGGCGTTCCAGTTACTTTATAGAAAAATAACTGTTTTATGCATTCCTCCGTTGCTTCGGCCGACGGCAGTCGCGCTGATGCCGTGACTCGGATCCTTCTCTTCGTATCTACGACTGCCATGGAGAAGGTGGGCTCCGCCGCCGTCGGCCGACCGTGTCGATGTTGCCGCTGCTGCTGCTGCCGTTTTTGTCGTAGTAGTAGTAGTGATGGTGGTGTTGGTAACTCCGGATCATCTCACACATTCCGTTGTAGCGGCGGTGGTGGTCGACGTCCCTCGTCGCCATCAGAGTCACCGACTGGCCGCGGGTACCTGGCTGCATCGACGAAGAGGACGCCTTCTCGCCTTCCGTGCTTCTCGAGGATTGCTATCGTCCTGCGTATACGTCTTTGCACGTCATGCACCGGGTGAATATTCTTCGGCATGTTTTCCGTCTGTATGGCGTCCCTGACTTCCAGTAGCAGTGTTTTCTTCAGTACCCGCGCCTCGTGATATTTAATCCCGAGCAGGTCTAGGATTCGTCTTTCCGTTCTGGTGCTCGACAGCCTCTCCAGTTGCACAATTCTCTGCGCCTCGGCGATCTCATCGAGCGTGTTGTGTACGCCCAGGTCGATGAGCCTGTGGGTTGGCGTCTAAACGCATCAATATTAAGGTTCGCGTAGATGAAGTGTTCGTTGAAAGAACCCTGCTGGACAAATTTTAAACCTGTACATGTATATCGGGGACGGAGTCAAACATTTCTATAGTGACCATCGGAGTCTTTAAAACATCTTTCTTTTTTTTTTCGAAGAGTGAGAAAAGATTTAGAAATGCGGATGTTAGCAAACAGCTCGCAATTTCTCTTTGCCAGGTTATGCGGGTATACAGGAGACCTTCCATGCTGAGAATTAACCGTTGAACGTATCTTTTTGAGTTCAAAAATGGGAATTCAGAAATCTGAGTTGTAAGGTGGTTGCGCGTTCAACGTGTCGGGAAGCCGACTCAATAGCTATTTGTCACGAGTCGGCGAATATAGGAGCGGTGTGATAGGGTGCACGGGCTGGCCAGTTACGCTTGCGTTTAAAAAAGGAAAAGCAAAAGAAGGAATGAGAACTAGGGGAAAATAGAGCATCGCGTAATTACGGCGTAGTCTACTGAACGATATATATAGCTCACTGTAACGGTAGCATGCGAGCGTCCGGTCACAGTGAGCGTTATAAAAAACGGACTCAATCTGTAGAGTTACTGCGCAATCAGCCAAGCGCACTTAAGAATGTAGCACATAGCTACGTTCTTAACTACAACAAGCTTAGCTTAGTAGATAAGCTGGGATTCATAGCTACAACAAGTTCACATAAACGCGAGCAACGTCAGAGAGCGAACACGTTCACAACGAATCGTCTTTAAAAGCGACTGCCTAAAAGTCACTATATACCTCAGAAAATCAGAAGGAACTGTGACAGCGTGTGTTTGGTTGTCTCGGCATGGTTATAGGGCCGAAGGAGCCTTTCAACAGAAAAAGGACACCTGTCCTGCCGTCTCACGCGGCTATGCAGAGTCTCTTTCTGGCGCTCACATTGCGGATGCTCGATGGACAGGCGTTCCAATGACGCGTATGTCCTGGCTGTCATACAGCGGGTGGAAGCAGGGGATGGCCTATCAGTGCGTTGGTATGTTGTGAAGTGCAGAAACGGGTCAATCCCGAATGAAAAAAGACGGCTTTGCCTGGTCGTCGAACCATGTGGGTTAATTAAGTTTATGTCGTAGTCTAAATAAAAAGCGCTTGGCATTTGATACTTAAAATTCAATGTCAGCACGGCGAAAGACAATCAACGTGACTTTTATAGAAATAAGATAGCGCGTTGCCACCTCTTGCTCCACAGGAAAGCTCTGCGCAAATTTCATTTAAAGAAGCGGTGCGTACAGATGCGTGTGTGCATTGCGTGAATTAGTCCAGCCACTACAATTTGTCCTGTTATTAAACTGTTGCGTTTTACGTAGAATTTATTACAAATAATAATTAATTTAACGCTAACCCTGCTAACGCTCACCAATCAAAGGCATTTAGTCAAACTGCAGCAACGACAAGGTTAAGACCAATGCAAATAGGTCTGGTAACGAATTAAAATGTGTCTTTGAAGAGTGTACGATCATTACGTTGTACTGGTGCTAACGTATGGGGCAGAAATTCGGAGGTTAACAAGGAAGCTGGAGAACTAGTTGAGGACCGCGCAAATAGCGATGTAGAGAAAGATGTTAGGCGTTGCTGGTCCTCAAGGCCCGTGCACGTCGCCAGACCCTCCCACTGCTCTTCGCAGTCAGTGCTGCAATGTTGTTTAGTAGTATTGGGTTGCGCCCACACTCCCGTACCATGTGGTCGGCATAGGATGTTGGACAGGTCGCAAAAAATGCAGTTGCGTGTTTTTTTGCGACATGTCCAATACGTTATAGCGCATGGTATATAAATTATGGGCAATTACTTCAGGCCCCCAAATCAATGGCCCCATCAAGTCGCCAAATTTAGCACTATCCCGAGTTTAAGAACAAACGATACGAACAGCCCTCACAAGCTCCCTGACAAATTGACATCGACTCAATGGAACCCAGTTACTGAATACACATATTACACTGTAAAAAAAAAGCTATTAATGTAAGGAAAACGTACATATATTTTCTGTCCCGCAAAAGAAATTTTCTCTGAATGCTCCATGATAGAAACAGGCATTTTCGTTTCTTCTTGATCTCTAGCCTATAAATCGAGTCATAACTAAAATGTAATCGGTTTAAATTATTGTAATTGCGTGAAAAATGTAAAATAAAATTTAAGAGCTTTTCTTTTCATAAACGCCGCTTTTTGTATATACCACGCACGACGCGCTGTTTGCGGTACTGCTATGATGCCCCGTGCCATAATCAAGATGGTTGCTCTTCGAGTCAACGCATGTCGGCACTGCTTTGTTTCTGTTTTCGAAAATCTTAAAAGGTGAGTGGTTTTCTTTTCAAGTAGATTACAAACAGTGGATGGCGCATTCTTTCACTCAACATTTTCCGCGTGTTCATGACATAGAACAGGACTACAATGTAGCCCGCAAAGAAAACTCAGGCGGACTGTGACAAAACTTAGCAACTACGTATTTTAGCGTGCGCTGCGCTTTGTGAGGTAACGTCGGATTTGAGTACTAAATTTAGCTTTAGTTTTTGTTATAGCACATATAAGTGCTAGCCAGTGGGCTTGAAAAATCTATTATGGTCTATGCCTGCGTTTTTGGAATGTACTTGCTTTTGCTGTGGCTGCGAGAAAAAAAAAAGCATGCGTGACCTCTCAACAAAGCTCACTAAGCGGCGTTAGCTCTTAGCTACGATCAAGTGTTTAGTTCAATGGAGTGGACGTAAAATGCGACTTTCTTTTTCTGTTGTGTAATATTTTATTTGTTTTGATGCTGGAATATGAACCCGCCGCACATGAGGGCACATATGGTATATAGTATTGATTTTATTGCTTCGTTAGCTGCGGTTCGAGTGTTTTAGTGCGTTATGCGGCCGGGAAATGATTTTGCCTGGCCACTGTCTAAGTCGCTTTATTTGGAAATAGTTAGCGGGAACACTGGACTGCGTGGTTTTGTGTACTATCTGCGCATTTTACAAGCACAGCGCGGAAGGTGCTAGTAACCGAGCCGTGAAGATATGCCGTCATCACGCTCGTGGTCGCAAAGAATTGCTCGTGTGTTGTCTATTTGCCTCACTTCCTGACTCTGACAAAGGACAACTAAATGCATGAATGGTGGACAGCAAAAATGAGAAATTCATTATTTCATGATGATTGTGTGACGCGCGATAGAAAAACTCAAACATGAGAGCTTTTCGCATGAAAATGGAGGCTAGAAGTGATAAATAGGGGTCGAACAAGGAATATCGGCTGCAGTCAACGTTTCTACAAGAAAATTCTCTTCGTGAGGGCAGTTGCCGCCCACACGTAGACAAATGCCCTTTGAAATCGTTGGCTTCAGCGACAGTCCTGGTTCGCCCGTTATTCATCACGATAGAAAATTGTCTTTGCACGTCACACTTCTGTACAGTGGAACAGAAAAAAAAGTGAAGTAACAGAAAAATAGTAACAGAAAACAGAACTTTTTCTGTTCCTGAATATGGATAATTGTTTAACACATACATTTTCTGCAAAATAAAACTGAAGATATTATTAAAGTAACAGAAAAATTTTAAGCAGAAAAAGAACTTTTCCCATAACGCAAAACAGATAGTCTTTAAACACAAAGTTTCTCTTAACGTTAGACAGAAAGAAGTTGTTAAACAACAGAAAAAGGAAAAATAGAGATCAGAGCTTTACAGGAATTTTCTGGCAAAGCAGCTGCCAGAAAATTTCAGTTTTTTTAAGGAAATTTTTTTTACAGTGAACTGCCGACTTGAGTTACTCTCTCCCCGTAATACACGAACGCTAACTGCCGTGACAGGAACCAACAATTCCATGCCGTCTCATGTTCGGCAAGGCGCTAGTCAGTGTGCACACTGCAAATAAAAAAAAAGTAAAAGTATGATAATTTGAGTGCAATAAGTTTGTCTTGTTCTGTTTTTGGTTTTCCACTGTTTCTATAGTTCCACAATAATATTCTATTGATGTCTGTGCTACAGAATTTTTTTTACAGAGATTCGATTCTTATGGGAGCAAAAAGAAAAAGAAAAAACCCTCACGGCAGTTTTTAGGGAGTACGCAAATGTCAAGTTTACTCTGTGACCTAAAGCAACTTTGACATAGATAAACGGGAACTCTTTTATTTCCGAACTTCTACCTTTCTGTAGAAATGAGAGAGAAAGAGAATATGTAACTACTTGCCGCTTTTCATGCGCTACAGTCACGCACGTACGCGTATGCACCTCTACATACGCTAAATATACGACAAAGCTACGTAACAAAACGTACAAAGTGGGCGCCGAAGCGCCACCTGAGCAAGCACGAGGCAAGGTTCGTTCATTCGTCCTTACGAGTTTCTCCGCTGGATGGCAGCGTGAGCTTATGTGCAACCGCTTCTCTGACGGTCGGCAGAGGCCACCGGCGGCTTTGAGGAAGGAAACACACCCCTCCGCGACCGGCACAGAAGGTGAAGGGCATTCGTCCACGCCTCCTACGTAACCTGAAATTTCGCATCGACTGGTGGTGTGCGCACACGTGGGAATAGTCGTTCGTAATGGATTCGCCGCGCTTGGCTAATGCTTAGCGTTGCTTCGCCATCTTGGAGAGTTGCATTCTTACTAGTGCGTTAGGACGCTTTGTAGTATGGTGGCCTTTAAGTTACCTTCGGGACGCGCAAGGAATGCGCACCACGGACGAATTCAACTATTCGACTTTTGCAGACAAGAGCCAGTACAAATGCAGTTCGGTTTTACAGCTGAAGCTGTTAGCCTCTAGTTGGCCGGGATTTTTCGGTCTGTGCTCACCCCAAAACAAACGGGCCTCTGGAAGGCTTTGTCTTTGAGTTCCCGCGTAACAGAATAATGTTTTCTCGTATATTCGAATTACAAGCCGATGCTATCATGTCTGCAGGTTGTCTGTAAGTGGTACTTTACAAATTTTCTGAAGCATTTTACTCTGAGAAATGCAATTAGTTCAATAACGCACTCGCGCTCGGTGGAGGGCTTACAAGAATGAGGATGTATACAGCACTTCCATTTGCTTGCGTGCGCGCGTGATGTATCTGTCCATAATGCGTGGTTGCTCTGTCCGTCGCATCTGTCGCACAGCGTGTGCTACGACACGTAATCGGCATCACCCGCCGTGGTTGCTCAGTGGCTGTGGTGTTAGGCTGCTGAGCACGAGTTCGCGGGATCGAATCCCGGCCACGGCGGCCGCATTTCGATGGGGGCGAAATGCGAAAACACCCATGTACTTAGATTTAGGTGCACGTCAAAGAACCCCAGGTGGTCGAAATTTCCGGAGTCCCCTACTACGGCGTGCCTCATAATCAGAAAGTGGTTTTGGCACGTAAAACCCCATAATTTTAATCGGCATTACAACAAACATGATGATGATGTTGTGGTCAACATCATCACCCAAAGAGGGTAACGCCACCTAGCGGCCGCGGGCACTCAGGCAGACCTCGAACGGCAGCTGGAAAAGGACTTTGCCGTTCAGTTTTCGCGTAACACATTTATGCTTTCTCGTATATTCAAATAACAATCCGAAGCTCTCATGTCTGCGGCTTCTGCGTAAGTTTAAGTCGTACTTTACACATATTTCTTACACAATTTACCATTAAACGTTCATTTAGTTGGATAAGGCACCGAAGGCATTGGGTTTGACGATAGTTGGAAGATTTATTCTTTTTTTTGTCTCTTTTTAGTGCACAGTTTAGCAGCAGAAGTTATTTTTCGGGCTATTTGAAAAGTGTTAAGCGCCTTTCAGTTATGCAGTTTGCAGTTTATGTGCTGTTATGCTGTTTACGTGCTGTTAGCTGCTAGCGCAGATTCGCTTTATTCCAATCGTGCATGGTATGAAGCCCTTGTCGTGCGTATAAAGTGTTCCGGTTTTTATTACTGTTGCATTTAGTGCCGTCGTCGTAGACAGACTGTATACTACATGCGCTGTACAAAAGAAAAAAAAAGAGCCGGGTTATCCGTTTTGTGGTCTTGTCTTAGTAGATTATCGCACAGCTTATTCAAATAATTTAGTGAACATTGCACTTGTTCTACCTTATCAACACACTTAAGAGATCGTAACATATTTTATCTGATAAGAGACCTTATCAATAAACCCCGTTTATGTGGATTTTACTGAAAGTGTGCACATGTATTCATCTCGGAGTATGAGAAAAGAGACGTATATTGCAGACTGTTGTAAGCAGAAATAAATTGCAATTCTTAACGTGATTCTTCAAAACTGCAGTCACTATGCTGAGCATGTTCGTTGGGCACAGGGGTATTGCATTAACACCCGAACAATGTGCAGTCCAGCCGGGTATCTTTGTTTCAGCAATTATTGTTATAGGAATCGTTTGGGATTCTCGCATTTGTTTCTTATTCTATTAAGTACAATATGTGTCATATAAGCCTTTCTTAAAACAAAACTTACCGTTCCTGGCACCGGCGACCATTACGGTTGTCTAACTGCTCATCATGCCATAACTAAACATCATAATGGTACTGATTCATATTGAGATGTAGTCTTTAGTCAGAGGTAAACGAAGTTAACTAGAGACATAAGGTGATGAGAGCAAATTACATATAGTACTACTATTTAACTGTAAAAATAAATCATTGAATAGTTTTTCCTCACATTGTTGCATTTGCTTTATGTGTGTGTCTCTGTGTCCTTGACTTCCGTGCTGTGCTCTTGTTGCCATGAATACGAACTTACCCAACCCCTTGTCAGTTTTATTAAACAAGGGATTCAATTCAGTTGAATCTAATACTGCATGTCAAGTGACGGACGTGTTATTCGTTTTATAAAAAAATTATGCACTGGCAGTGCTTGGCAAGCACTACACCACTATTTTTTTTTCATTGCAGTTAAGCTTCGGGTGGCATAGATTGCCAGGGAATTTTCATAAAAACAGCCAGGGAAGGCTTGAAAAAAGATAGGGGAATTTGAAAATGTCAACGTAGGTATGCTGTCTTGTTATATGCCATACAAATTTCCAGAGAATCTCTCTATTAAACATAATTTTAAAACGGTTCACCTTACAAAAAATTGGGACAAATTCGTCCCACTTATGGAAAAAAAGAAAACGAAAGTGAAGCTACTGACATAGCATTTCTTACTCATTTTTTTTTGCGTGAACTAAAAGTCCTCAACCTCGAAACCTTAGAAAAATTACTCATGTTTGAGAGCACCTTAAATAACTGTGATAGCATACATTCGAACTATATATTTCAGTTTTATTTCCCAGCAGGTGCATATCTGTCGTGCCATGACACAGAAAGTGCTCGCGTGGTATTTCGGGTGCTCATGTTGTATACCTAACTGGCAACCGTGTTAGCATACCTAACAGGCCCCATTTCCTGTAAAAAATTAAGTGACCATATCAATACAATAAATCTATATGCCATGTGTAAAAGTTATGGCCAATGACCCATTCATTTAAGAGAATGAGAAGGAAATTTAAATGTGTATTAAGGAAAATAAATTACAATATTTGGTGTGATACTGTCAATACCCTAGTCACTCTTCTGAGCATATCACTCTGCGCTGGCATACTTAATTACCAGCCAAAAATGCACAGAGAGTCCAACTCAGTAACCTTGTTTCAGCAACCCAGTTGAAAATGACAACAGAGGTTCTGTTCAGTACTACAGAAATTTCTGTTGTACAACAGGATTTTTCTGTAGTAACTACAGATTCCTGATGGAGCGACAGACTTTTCTGATGTACAACAGACATTTGTTGTTGCTACTACAGAAGTACAGTCTGTTGTATGTCTGTTGTTACAACAGAAAGCTGAAGCTCTACAACAGATTTTTGTAGTACTACAGAAAAATTTGTCATCACTACAGGCACCCTGTTGTCCCAACAGAAATGTTCCTGAAGTAACCCGAAAAACTTCTGTAGTGCTACAGAGAGCTGTTGAAGTACTACAGAAACCTATTGTGGCCACAGGCCCCCAATTGTCACAACAGAAGTGTTCCTGAAGTAATGCGACCAACTTCTGTTGTACTACAGAAAAATGTTGTTGTACGACAGAAACCTATCATTGCAACAGGCCCCCAGTTGTCATAACAGAAGTGTTCCTGAAGTAATGGACAAACTTCTGTTGTACTACAGAGAACTGTTCAACAACGGAAACCTATCGCCGCAGCATGTACCCAATGATGACAACAGAAGTGCACTGAAATTGTGTGATGCGACAAGCTTCTGTAGTGCCCGGTTGAAACAGACAAAAGGAATTCCTGTCGCAACTACAGAAATTCTGTTGTACGACAGAAGTTGTTGACATTTCTTAATTGGGAGACATTTCTGACGTTACGACAGAAATTCTGATTTCGCAAGAGAAGCATTCTGTCGCGACAACAAGAGTTCTGAAGTCGGAACAACAGCTTTATATCCTGACAGCGACTCCGACGTTACGACACCAATTCTGACGTCGCAGCAGAAACATTCGGTCGCGACGGCCAAGAGTTCCGAAGTCGCAACAGAAGCGCTTTCCGTCGCGGTCCTTTAAAATTGTATGTTTTCGCATCGGTGGTGTACACTGTACTTTTCTCTTGCGCGGTATTCAATCGCGCTTCTCTGAAGCCGGCAATGTTGATGGCACCGACACCGGTATTAATGTCGACGTGGCGAATAGTTATAATTGTGCCGTGACAACGCGGCACCAGCAACGCCCTACCGGCCTCCTCAAAATCGGCCGCTGAACAAAATCATACCATGTTTTTTTTTGGTAAGATGTGGCACACAGGCCTGTGGACACACATGTGCTGTTACACTGACACATTAGTTAATTTCCCAGGAATATTTCACAAGCTTATGCGAAGCGGAAAAGAAGATTTGGGTTGTTCCACAAAGTTGCGTGAAAAGCTGTCTCGCTCGGGTCTCATTAATCTGGTACAGTGCTGCCGTGAGAAGCCAGTATGCTGTCAGAAAGAACTCTCATCCACGAATGTTTACCTAGCTATTTTGCATTGAACACACGAAATATATGCGCGTTCAAAAGTGTAAAGAACGAGAGACAACTGTCGAAACTAGCAGTAATAACCCTAAAAGTCAACGTTGTCTATTTCTGAATTCCTTATTTAATATGGATATCGTACATCAAAATCGATGTTCTAGCACTGCACGATGTACCTGTCAATGGTACAAACACTCGTGCTCTTCTAGAGATGCGGCACTTGACGCGGTGGAGTGATAGCGGATCTTGCCTCTCAAAATGCAAATGTAAACACCAGCGTATCAGCACGTCGTACTATTCACATGGCCAAAACGTACACTCAAATAGCATGTCATAGAAGCCGTGTGGAACGGCTGTGCTCCAAAATGCTCTCTGCTGGAAACAGCGTATCGGTCCCAGGCCGAGGATCGTCGACCCCGTTTTTGAACGAAGATGCAAGCTACAAAGTTGTCCTCCCGCGTCTACCAACCGGTAACGATGTTTTGAATTCTATTTTCCTTCATGCGGACTTGAGTGGCAGACCATACCGTGCTCCCGACTTCCGAGACGCTCTGCTTGAGGTAGTGAATACTTCAGATATTGTTGGTGTCGGACAGTATCAAATGAGCCATGTATGGATGGTTACTTGCGCTAGTAGTGCGGCAAAACAGACTCTCGTCGCCTGTGGTGAGCTACGTGTCAAAGGGCTGAAGTGCATGGTGATAGATCCGGAGACTAAAAACATCAAGCTTAAATTACTATGGCTTCCACCTCACCTTGAACCACGACGCGTTGAAGAGGCGTTCCAGGCCTATGGTCAGGTGAAGTCGGTGGAGAGAGAAGTATGGAGATGCACTGGCATGGAACAGTGGGTGACAACAAACCGGGAGGTTTCCTTGGTGCTCAAGGACACTATCACCGTAACCTCAATACCGCACATTATGTCCATTTATGGACACCAGTGCCTCGCACTTATCCCCGGTAGGCCTCCGTTGTGCCTTCGTTGCAAGCGCGTGGGACACGTTCGACGACAATGCAGAACACCGAGATGCCTACAGTGCCACCGATTTGGTCACTCAGCGGACGCCTGCGTGTCCACCTACGCCAATAAGCTTCGTTCTGGGCAACCTAGCGCAGACGAGCCACAACTGGACCATCTCATGGATTCTACAGAGGTAGTAGATGCCACCGGAGAGACTACAGGTGGCATTAGGGACGAGGACCAGGAGTCCTTGAAGCCAACGCCAACCAGTCAAAGCAACTCAAGTAATGCTAGCGAAGCTACCGGCGAGGATGACTCAGTTTGCCCACCTGGCCTAGCAAGCCTAAAAGAAAAGCCCCCTGATGACAAGGCAGAAGAGGAAGAGGCGATGGACATAAGTCAGGCAAGGAAACGTCCGGCACCATGCAACGACGAATCAACAGAAAGTGCACTACAGGCGCCCGAGAAAGTGTCTGCTAGTGCTCAGCGAACTCCCTCTCCTGGTGATTATGTGCCACGCCGGTTTTATCAGCGTAGTAAGGAGAGTGCCACAAAGAAGTCCAAAGGGAGCAAGACCACAGATTTACCTGTGGCCAAGGGCGGTGAAACACAAAAGCTTTAGGTGAGCAAAATGGCTACCGCCGTCACCCTCCCCTTATGTGTAGCGACACTCAACGTACGTGGGCTGAGGCATATAAGGCGTCAGCAGCAGTTACTACACGTGCTTAGGCAGCATGAAGTTGATGTTGGTGCAGTGCAAGAGACAAAGATATCGTCTGCTGGTGATGTCAACCTTGCGCTGCAAACTTTTCAACCTTATTACGAGGTGTGTACTAGCCAAGCATGTGGTGCTTCCGCTGGATGCTTTTTGTTAGTCAGCAAGCAGTTAAATCATTCTTCATTGTCGCTGCGTGTTGATGGGGAAGGCCGCCTTATATGCTGTGACCTCTCTTTTCATTCCCGTAATTGGCGATTTATTTGCGTTTATGCTCCCTCAAAAGTGAGTGACAGGAAGGCTTTCTTCCTCTCACTTGCTCCGCTCCTAGATACTGACAGAGATTTGGTACTGTTGGGAGACTTCAACTGTGTTTGTCATTCCAGAGACCACTCATACCTAACTAATCGTTATGATGCAAGTGCTACTTTCTTGCATCAGTTAACACAAGATCACAATCTAATAGACGTGGGCGCCTACACACCATCTTGGGTGCGGTTCACGCACTTTCAAGGCGTCTCCCATGCTCGACTTGATCGTGTGTATGTTTCGACAAATCTCTGGTCTAACATTCACAACTACGCCGTGAAGCCTGTATTTTTTACAGATCACTGTTTAGTAGCTGTTTCATGGGGTCCCCGAAAATTTCGCAGATTTGCTCCAAACTGGGAACTGTGGAAACTTAATACACAACTTTTGCGAGAGGAAAGTTTTGTAAACAAAGTGAAAGAATTATGGCTAGAAATAACACAATGTCAACAGCTTTCTTTGTTCGCTCAATGGGAAATGTTCAAAAATAGAGTAAAAAATGAGGCGATTGCCATTTCATGTGAGCTGTCTCAAAGAAAAAAAGCTGAAAAGCATTACCTTCATGATCTACTTCACAAGCTGCACGCTTTCGAAAGCCAGGAACCAGGGTTGTATAGCGATGAAATAAACACAGTTCGCGCACAAATACAGAAATATGAGACGGAAGTGTACAAAGGAGCAATGGTGCGTTCACGCACAACTCGCTTCACAGAGGAACAGCCCACAAAAAGGGTTCTCGGTGATGAGAAGCGATACGCGCTTTCCAAGCAAATATTAGAAATTGAGTCTGGCGGGTCTATATACACAGACACGTCCCAAATAATAAGCCTATTTGAAGCTCACTATAAAGATCTTTTCGCTGCAGTTAAGCCTCAAAATGGATACGAAGAAAACGCTGATCAGCTTATTTCCCTTATGCCACACTTAGAAGAAGGGGATCGACTCAGCGTTGATGGGCCAATAACTCGTGAAGAAATTAATTTTGCCGTCGAAACGCTGCAGAAGAACAAGACGCCTGGTCCTGATGCCCTTAGTGCTGAATTTTATATAAAATTTCAGAAATTCCTGTGTCCTTTTCTGGAGCAGCTTTTCGAAGAAGCCTATCAATATGGGGAGCTTCCTCCATCCTTCTATCAGGGCCACACAACCTTAATACCAAAAAGCACTGATGATGAAACAATAAAGAGAGTAAACGGATATAGGCCGATATCGTTATGTAACGTGGATTACAAAATATTTGCAAAAATACTGACAAATAGAATGCAGACAGTCATTACTAAATTAGTAGGTGATCATCAAACATGCGGAATTCTAGGCCGCTCTATACAGACAAATGTTCATATTGCACGTTCAGTCCTTGAATGCATAGAGGGTAGTACGGATCAAGTAGCTCTTCTCCAGATTGACCTCGCCAAAGCCTTTGATAAGGTTCAACACGAATTTTTGTTCCAACTACTGCGACATCTTCAATTAGGGGATGTATTATACAATGGTGTAGCACGTTGTTATAAACATTGCACCACAAAGTTAATTGTGAACCGTACCCTCTCAGATATAATACTAGTACAGTCATCCGTTCGTCAAGGTTGTCCGCTCTCGCCTTTACTCTTCGCCATACACTTAGAACCGCTTTGCTTAAGCGTGCTTTGCGACTCTAGCATTAAAGGATACATATATGCCGATGAGGAAATTAAAGTGCTAGCTTATGCAGATGACATTGCCTTCTTTTGCGTCGATAAGCCAAGCATTACTAAGGCAGTAAACGCTACCCTGCGTTTCTGTGAGACTGCAGGAGCTACTGTAAATTTTGACAAAAGTAGAGGCTTTTGGCTAGGCATGTGGGCGCTCACTCCCTCTGTATTCGCTAATATTCATTGGAATCAGTCTCCGTTGCGATATCTTGGAGTACCTCTCGATAACTTCCGTAATAGTGGACCTCATTGGACGTCCACGATAACCACTATCCGTCGAAAGGTGACAACCTGGCAAGGCCGTGATCTCTCCATTTTTGCGAGAGCTAAGGCATGCAATACATTTCTCGCTACTAGGCTTCTTTATGTTCTGCAGGTCTTGCACTGCTCACTTGTCCATGTCCAGGCATTCCATAGAATATTTGCATGTTTTATTTGGCATTCATCATGGGAAGCCATGAGAAGGGACAACCTTTTTCTCCCGCCTGAAAAGGGAGGCCTGGGTCTTGTGCATTTATTTGTGCGACAATTGGTCATGCGCTTATTTTACCTTAAAAATGTCCGTCATCCATTCCTTCTCGCAGTTAATCGAGCACGTCTTGCATCACACCTCCCTTTTCTTTTTGTGACGACAAACGTTGCTCAAGAACTACCGTTATGGGGCTTCTTAAAGGAACTTGTCGACACTATTTCATTCTTAAAAACCAGATTCAACCTTGAATATTTGTTTACCGTTAATCGCACGTGGCTAAATGTAGCACTTATAGATAACCTTTTCCCTGAACCTCTGTACCGAAAGCCGTATCTGTCTCTACTTGGTAAAGATGTTCTTTGCCGTGTCCGTAGAATGTGCATTGCGCCAGCAGCGAAAACGTTTTTCTTCAAGCTGCACACTTCCACACTGCCAGTTAAAACGTGGCTTCAGGAAAAAGGACTGTGTGTTCCCTGGAATACAAATTGTAGGCTTTGCAATCAACCCGAGACAATAGAACATTGCTTTATACTTTGTCGTGACGCATTTCTTTTTTGGGACATTTTACAAAGAACTATCAAAAAAGACTTTCCTCTCACATGTTATGGTATCCGGTTCCTTCCTTTCAAAAATACAGCCAGTAATACACCATATGATTTGTTTATGTTATTAGGACTTTATTCATTATGGAGAAGTAGAATGATCGACAGACATGCCGAGCCACCTCGCTCGACAAGGTCTATCTTCCGTGAAGAGACTGCTCAAGTCCGAAGTGTGGTGGCTACATATGATCCCGTCCCTGAATGGATTTCACCTCTGGACGCTTGTGTTTGTTTGCCAGAATTTTGAACTGACATTGGACTGTATACTATCTGTGAATTTGTTTCTCTTGTATGTTCATATATAATGTAACTGCGTTGGTCTGACAGTACCGATAATTCCATGCAATAAAGAAAAAAAAAATGTCAGGGGTGGTGCAGTGGTAAGATGCAGGCCTGGGAATCGTGAGGTCGCATGTTCGAATCCTAGGCGAAGACGTTTTTTTTTTAAAATGTTTTTTTTACTTTTATGTTTTTCTTTTTTGTACTAACAAGTTTACATAACCTTACGGACGTCTCTGTCAATTTTTAATTAAATATTGATCAAGAACTACAGAACTTCCTACTACAGGACGTCACACTACAGACAACAGAACTACAGACAACAGAACTACAGGCAACAGAACTACAGGCAACAGAACTACAGGCAACAGAACTACAGAAACAACGTCCCAAAATACGACAGACTGTGAAAATTTCCTGTTGTGTTTTTCAACTGGGAATTAATTGATATAGAGATCGTTTGGGATAATCACAATAATGTGTCATATATGAACTTGTCTTAAAAGCAACATACCATTGCTGTAGCACAAGTCCACTTGCAAATTCCCTTTATTCACTACGTCAATCACTTCGCGATTTCAGTTCCGAAAAAAAAAATGGCCCTGAGAATAGAATATTTCAAGTCTGACGAGTAGCATGCGGTGCATGCGTGGCTGCAGAAGACGTGGAAGAAAGAGTGCTATTCACTGGTGTACACGCGCCCACAGAGAATGGGGTACTCGCGTTGAAAGCGAAAGTGGGGGTGTTGAATAACGAAGCATTTTTATTTGTGAAATGCGACATGAAATGTTTATTTTCTCTCAAAGTTACAGATTAGCCAGGGAGAGGGAATGCAAAACAAAAAATGGCTGTGGCTTAGCTAAGATTAAGCCCAGGATGCGAAGCATACTAGCCTTTATTTTAGTTGTTGAACCACTGTTTAGCCTGGTGAACTGCTGTTGCTTGGCTATATTTGGTTTGGCTAGACGAATGAACAACTCATGCGTTACTCTGCTTCGCCTTCAAGAGTGGAACGCGACAGCGTTCCCGTCGACCCGCCAAGGGGTGTAAGACAATGTGCTACGGCGCAGCGACTACGCGCCCCGCATTGGACGCGGTGAGCGTCGAGCAACGCAGCGTTCGGCGCGGCAACGAAATGTGTGCCTGAGCAAGCGACGCACGCCTGAGCCTTAGAAACAGCTCGTTTCTAAGGCAACACCGCATACACTAGGGGCGCTTTTGTACCGCTTTGAAGCATCGTACTCGTGGCTCAGTGGTAGCGTCTCCATCTCACACTCCGGAGACCCTGGTTCGATTCCCACCCAGCCCATCTTGCAAAAGTTGAGCCAAAGCCACCTAGAAAATCAGTCTCTGTAGCACGCCGCAACCTTCGCCTCTCATTCAACGAGCAGCTCTGTCTCCAGGAGGCATCTCACCTCGTGAGTGTCTAGCAGAGGCAAGCGCAGTTGCTTATATACCGCCGCGACGCCGCGAGTTGGAACCCCGTTTCTACTCTGTCGTGACGTCACGGTGTCACGTGGTATTGAAGGCGACACCGCCGCGCCTGAGGAGCTGGGTTGAGCTCTCGTAATATGCTTCGCATAAAAGCTTGTAGACGCAGCTCGGAAAATAGGTCGGAAAACGGCTCGGAAGCTCGGAAGACAGGTCCTGTACCACTGCAAATGGAGAATGGGTGTACTATGTCCACGAACACTGTCGTGTTTCAACAACCGAAATGTTCTCACCAGACTATGTGATGTTGATATGATTGCAAGACCGCCCGGCGCCCGTTCGATCCCATGACAGCAGTCCTTGAACGTGGCTGTGACAGTTTTGCAATTCTAATTCTTACAATTAAAAAAATACAATTTACATTGTATTTCACAAAAAATGTTTATTGTTTATATTTGAACCACGTCCTAGAAGAAAATGCTCTTCACAAAAATTGACGCAAACAATGCCGCCGAAAAGAACTGACCGTCGCACTCCGAACGTGCGTAATCCCTCTGATGGCTGAAACAGACCTCGCGTGTTGCAAGACCCAACACTTCCTTTTTATTTGGATTTTTCGCGCCACAGCGCCTGCCTGACCACAACTGTCGCAGCGCGTGATGTCAAAGGACGCGCCGTTCTTTCGCTTTTCCTTGTTTTCGCCTGAACAACCATGGTAGTTACGACCTGTACAAGCTACAAACCCCATACCGTAGTCTTTGAAGCGTAGCTAATAGAACTCACCACCGCTGAAACACAGGTTTTTCATTCAGACGTCTAAGTGCAACTGTTCACAAAACTCGGTTCCTTTCTTCCAAAACTTCCTTTTCTTCACTACATGACTATCTGCAGGAAACTTGTCATTTATATTGCTTGTCGAATCTGCAGCTATATTTAGTTGAGACTCTCGTGATTCCTTCCCTTTACCTGTTAATAACTGTACCACCAGTGTTTGATTGATGTTACTCTATATTTTTGTTTGTATTCCTATCTAATTGTCCATGCTTTGCCTGTGTCGTGTTAATTGTTTGTACTTGTAAATAAACACTATCCCCCCCCCCCCCGCCCTCTACGTTATACCCTCTCAAGATTGCCTCTATGAGTATTTGGTTACAGTAAAAAAAAAAGTAATTGGACGCGCACAAAGGAAATACGCCACGAACTCATCGATACAGAAAACTCCAAAATTACTGTAGCCTTTCAGGCTTGTCTTGCCTCGTAGCAACACTCGTCATCAATCTTGCACACACGTCCTCTATTTAACATTCTGCGCTCGCTACTATCTTGTCAGGAACGCCATGTTGCGCCAGTAGGCGCGTGTCGTTCGTGACCTGAAATTTACAGGAGTACAGCGTTAAAGATCAGAAATAGACGACGATTATTATCGGAGAACGCGATAGGGCTCCGAAGGACGCGAATGTTTCTTAGAATGAAACGTCGCATCCATTTCCTGATTTCGGCATAATATTTACCTTTAGCTTAATCAAACACCCACCCACATGTCTCCTCAAAACACGTAGCACAGTCACAGCGCTAGCTGAAGTGCCCTCCTGTGAGCCCGTAGTAAACGCTGTGAGGAGAGGCCTGTTCAGAGTAACCAGTAGGATTTGCAGTGAAGGAACGTGGTACATAATTATCCTAACGCACTGAGGAATACTTTTGGCACTCGAACTAACGTAGCGAGAGGCATGATATGCGCTGCTACGAGCACCACGGCATTCACGAACATTCACGAAAGTCCATGCATCAGTCCAGTTGTGCCTCGAGTGGAACTGCACAATCTGTTGCTGCGGCGACCTGCTTGAATTTACGCGCTTAGCGCCTTGCTCAAGTGGGACGGCTAAGCGCGAGAACACGAAGGAGGCAGCAATGCCAGTGCCATCCAGCAGAGAAGAGGAGATCCCGAACAAGTGTGGACAAATCATAGCGCGTCAGTCAGTTATAACAGCTGAAGAGGAAAGCGCGCTTTCCAAGCGCGGTATGCCCTGCAGTAGCATCTGGGGCATCCCGTGACCCACATGTCAAGTCTTCAAATCCTGAGCGGCACGGCTTTACTGTATACGCCGTACCCCTCAGGCTACTGTGGCCATGCCTGGAGTGGCATCCGACAAGTCAGCCGAGAAAGCGCAGCGCTGTTTTCGTCTTGCAGAGGTGTGTTTTTGATCTCTCTAAGGGACGTGTGCGCAAGCGTAAATTTTCGCCCGTGGGCGCTGTAATCTCTTTGCCCTTGGGGTATACCTGCTTGCTGTCCAGCCGTGCCTGCACGACTCGTGAAAACGTTTTCCTCCTCCTGTCCTTCCGTGCTTGTAATAATTCGTTTCAATTTTTTTATTCCTACTTTTGCAGACAGTCAGGTCCCGAACTTCATTGTCCATTGTCTCCGTTACTACGCTCAAAGTGCAAATATAGGCAGAAAGGCCGTGTTAGTGTGGTTTTCCTCGTCACTATGCGAAAGTGGCGCTTGGCGCTCAGCGAGAGACTTTTCCAGCTGTGCTTGACGTCATAGCCTGCAAACGTTTTTTTTTTTTTGGCGCAACGTAATTTTGTCACGCTCTTATGATGATTACATAAACTTTGTCACTTAACTAGCTGTAAGCGCGTTCGTTAAAAAAGAAATGAAAGCGCTCGAAGCGTCTCCGCGCTCTCCGGGAAATGTCTTAGTGTTCTGTTAATCAAACGAAAACTGGCGACACGCGAGGCAACTTGCACGTAAGCTAGACGATTTCGCTTGAAATCGAAATAGGCTACGTTTTTAAAAATGCCATATTGGGTATTAAGCTCACTGTGTCCTCATTTCTTACCGAAAGTCTGCTCTCTGTGGTTGTTACTCAAGAGTTAAAGGGTGAAAAAATTTTTTGTTTCCTTAATGGGATTTAAAACTCTGACTTCTTAAACTCTGACCAGAATCTACATAAATGCTTCGTCGTGGACGAAAACCTAGGTGTTGCAATTCATAAATTGAAGGGAGTGCACAACCAATGTAATGTTAAAGTTCCCTAAAGCATTAACCAGAGAAACATAGGCCGTCACCGTGTCTGTGATAAATCTAAAAGGCACTGTGACGCCATGGAAATGTCGAGATACTGGATGGTTCGGCTTGCCTTAACGAGGCACGGCCTAAAAGACTTTGAATGTTGAGTAAACAGTGATTTCGTCAAATAAACCATGACAACTATTGGATCCTTGTAATAAATCTTCCATTATTGTTTTCTGGCGTTTCATGCGTACTAGTAGAAAAAAGAAAAGAAAAATAAGGCTGAAACCGGCGTAACATGAGCCCAAATTGTGACGTATGTCTCTTCTCCAAAGTTAGCGACGAGCCAGTAGTACTATATTCACAATAAAAATGATTAAACTGTTATAAAACAAAAGCAAGGTTTAAGTATTTTAAAACTGCAAAGAACTGTTTGAAAGCCTTACTTGCTAAAATTGTTAAAGACGTGGAGCATTGGTCGCTAGGTGCATCTTCAAGGTGCCCTAGCTCTTCATGAGGGATGCCAATCCGAAGCGTCCACTTATCGACACTATCCTGCATGCAAGAGCATGGAAGCGCAGCTTTGTTCCTGGGTAAATGCAAGGAACTTTGCAAACGTTGCAGAACATGCATCGTGGATGCAAGAGTGCGGCGCTCACGCTCACATGTAACATACGGTAGCGTGATTTCCTTCGAATTAGTACTATCAATCGTCTGCTGCTTTACCAGCTGAATGGTGTTATCATCCTCCTAATTTGCTGACGTTGTTGATTTTTTTCTTGGTACTAGACTCATTCGTTATTGAAAACTTGGCAATGTAGGGCTTGTTTCTTCTTGTTAATATGGAGAAGCAATTGCAGTTCTTCCTCTTAAAACGTGGTTGGAATAACAAAATTCTAGGAATTGGGCATACGTCTTTTAGGTGAGCGCATCATGGCCTTGATAATGGCGTGCGTAAAGCCTTGTGGGCACGCTGCGTGCGGTATCTGCCGCTGGCCCGCTTATGATGGCGTGTAACACTAAATGCTGTGGAAGCAGCCGGAGCACCAGAATGAGGGAAACAGGGGTAATTGCCGCGGTTCTACAAGGTTTCATAGCCTGTCCTGCTACTCTCGCGATGAGCTGGGCCTTTTCCGGCGCGTCTGAATTGTCGTAACGGTAGTCGAATGAACGTTGTGGCTTCTTCTGAGCACTTATTGCGCACGGTATGAGGGATTTTTCGCAGAGCGGTCAAGTCGAGCGGAGAGGCTCACACTGACATCCACAGTGTCAGTTGGAGCAAGAACTCGCAGGGGCACACGAACAATCTGACCGCCACTGCCAGGGAAGCCTATGGGCTAGTTGGCAGTTTTTTTGCGCCGCAAGTTCGTCCAAGACGACACTGTCAGTCTAAAATAGAGTTTTGTACGTCGCCCGTTCATAGGATGCGACGACAGCTCGAGCTCATGAAAAAATAAAAAAAATATCGCTATTAACTATACGCTATACGCATATCGCTATTAACGATACTACTGGCGAATAAGTGAGGGTGAGACAAAAAAAAAATAACGCATCATTTTGAAAACCGTTATTACGAAAGCAGCATGAGATCAGCTAAAGCTCATATAGGACAATTGTATTCTGGATCTTGCCCAACTCGTGCGCTAGTACGTTAGCGTCTTTACCTCTCATTCGATGTCCAAGTGAATCGACGATTCGGTTGAAATTTATTTTAAACTAATTTGTTTCTTTCTCTATGAACGGCTGCACAATGACTTCGTCGTTCTATTGGTCCCTGTCTATCTACGTGCTGTAAGTGATGTTTGAAACAATGGAATAGCAACTAGCCTGTACCCAAACCCTGCTTCAAATGTACAAGTTATAAGAATACTCGCAAGTGTCAAAGGTGTGGCAGCATTCTGTTAAACCGTGAACCGTGACTATTATTTTCTTTCTTTTTTGAATATACTCCGAACCTGCACATGTGCTCAGCCTCGGCTTCAACTTCTTCTAAGTAAAGGAGAACGTGCATATTGCAGCAAACAAAAACCTACATTTAACAAATCGTGAACTTTAATCGAGAGATATGCCTGCCAAAAATCGAACAGCTGAAAAGCTGAAAAGTTCGAATAGCGAAAATTCCGAATCACATCAAATATTAGGAAAAAACGATCTTCGAATATCTAAATCGCATACCGAATACTTAGTAACTTCAAACCTAATCAAATAGGAATGTTTTGTGGGGACTGTTTAGTAAAGCAAACTGAAAGGTTTATTCACAATATCCTTTCGCCGCTAGACGTCCGGCCAGCTGATAAGCTTGTAAGTGAGAAACAGGTGAAATGTGATAGTAGCAGGTGCACCATGACAATGGCAGCAGTAAATTAAATAGCCAAGAAACCTATTGCTTTAAAGCGTGTAAAGTGCTGACGGTAACCTGGCAGCCCGCACCAACCTAGAGAGACGTTTACGGTTTCGTTTACTAAATGATAAACTCAAACATATGATATGTTGCTCGTACAGATCCAATGTTTATATTCAGCCCGTCGAGAAAACACACACACACACACACACACACACACACACACACACACACACACACACACACACACACACACACACACACACACACACACATATATATATATATATACATATATATATATATATATATATATATATATATATATATATATATATATATATATATATATATATATATATATATGCGTGTGTGTGTGTGTGTTTTCTCGTCGACGGACCGAATACAAACATTAGACCTGTACAAGCAACATATGATATATATATATATATATATATATATATATATATATATATATATATATATATATATATATATATATGTTACGAGTGATCATACTGCACAGACTAAAAATTCAGCTTGACTCGGAGCCTATGGAAGCACCCCTTAAAGAGAACTGCTGTAGCAGGAAATATTTACTTAGGCGTCGTCGATAACGGGCCGGCTGTGCGCACGATTCGATTTATGGCTCTTACCAATAGCTGAACCAAAGTGATCATCTCAGAGCATTGTTATGCTGGCCGCAAAAGCACACTGAAAGCCCCTTGGTTTAAGAAGTAGATGCACGGTTCTGCGATGTGTCCTATATGACGTACGAATCCGTGGAAAGATGTGTGCTCTTGCCGGTGGAACGTGTTACAAACTTGTTGGAAGCTTGTTGGATGCGAATATTGGTACATGTATTCGTACGCTGGAACAGACATCTTTAGTGGTAGCAGGGCCACATCCAATACTATTGGGTACTCACGTCATTCACACACGACGCAGGCTTTTCTATGCTCACGGCGTTCTTGCCCGTGTCACTCTATAACGCAGTGATGATATGTTATAAGGTTTAATCAACAATACCTTCGGAAGTATCACTACGGCTTTATACGAAGCTGCAGTGTGTACCTGAATGTTGGTTCTTGCACGAAGCACTGAAACCGAGAGATTTGCTAATGATGCACTCGAGTCCGCTCAGTTTCCACCAGCCAAACCAAGGAGTGCTGATGCTAAACATCGGATAAAACAAGTGTGCTGGCCTGTAAGTCAAGTTTCTGGATTTGATTCCAAAGCTTATGTATGGAGTTTATCCCTCTTTGCAGATTACAATTTCCGCTGGAGATGGCCGCGACGTACCCGTACTTTGTTTTTCTTGACGGGATATATATAAGGAGATGTTGGCGCGCAAATACTGCGCCGGTTACTCATTGGATGTTGAATATGGGATATATAATATGAATATGGGATATATATATATAAAACATAGTTACTGCCAGGTTGCGTTAACTGTCACATACAAGAAAAATTTTACCTAGAATCTCCCCAGGGAGTTATTTGAACGATGCGTAAGCATTTCGTAGTAACGACGTGGTGTTGAGTGGTCGTGCGCTGGCGTGTTTGGTATAAAGGCTAGAGCGACCGTGAAAGAATCGTGAGACGGAGAAGCACGGTTTCAACAGCGAACTGTTAAGTGAGACCTGCACGAGATGACGTAGAAGAGGGGAGGAGAAGCAATGCCCACTCGTGTTATAAAGAGCCCGCAGCGGATGTGGACATGGGGGTGAAATGACGAGGGAAATGCAGGAAATGAAGGAGATGCATGTATGCAGCTTGCTCTTGAACGTCGGCATCGTGCGGTGTCGGCATGGCGTCTTTCCTCTTGTTTGTTGCGTTCCGCAGCATGTTGCTGTAGCTCCCCGCTTTGCGCAGCGCCATTCATTTGTTTCTGGCGTAAACTGTATTCACGCTGATACTCTGCATTCCTGCGTTTCCGTTATTCTTCACTAAGCGGCTTCGGTCGTCTTGGCGTCATTACGGTAAATGGGACAGCGCTGCGGCGACACGAACTGCCGCGGAAAGCGGCCGGGCAACCTGAACTCATGAGGCGAGCAAACTACTGCAGGTGGACGCGCCAGGTGCGCTGATGACGTTCCGATCCAAAGCCATAGCTGCTGCACAGTTCTGGTGCGTGCCTGATTGTGGAAGTCACGTGGTCACGGAGACGCGCTCGTGCCACTGCTCGCGCGATGGTCATCGTCTTCTTCTACAGCTGGCTGGCTCTATCTTGAAAACGATCGTCTTACGCGAAGGAGAGACGGATGGACAGTTTTCTGGTTGGGTCACCACAAAAACGCTTACGCATATTTGTATCGTTCATGCCATTCAGCACTGTGTTGTTGCGTGTTCAGCAATTCAAGGCAAAATGCAGAACGTGTTCTCGTGATCTCTCCTACGTATGTGTCCTTCGAGCTCAGCAGGGAATCCCTTTGATGAGTGTCCTTTCAGTACAGGTGCTTAATCTATGGAATAAACCCTCGTCAACGAGATCCACCCTGAAGGCCTTAATAATGTTTTTTTTAACTGAAAGCGATATTACGCTTTATTACGACGAGTGCTACTCTCTCATTAATGGCGTAGAATTCATCAATGTTCCCGCTATATCATTATGAATTGGACATACTGCGCTGCGTCGTATTCTTTCCTATATGGAAGACCTGTGAAGCAGAGGACGTAGCCATTACTTAGCGCTGTATAAACTTCACCAGTCCTCCTAACCTCACTAACGCCAATGATATCCCAGGTTGCCTGATAATTCCTCAAAAAGCCCTGCTAAGTTAGCCTCACTCGAGAGGGTTCGCGTGTTAAACGTTGTGAGGTTCAGTTTTCGGTGATGGCATACAGGTATTATACTTATTACATATTTTCCTGTATGCATGCTCGTTGTTTTTGACAACAGTTTTCATTAAATGTACAGTCCTTCTTTTCTTTCTTCTGTCTGATTTTCGTTATATACCTCTTCAATCCGGCCCTGTAGATACTGCCATTCTTCTTCTTCACTATTGCCGCTGCCTCCGGAGCGCTCACAGGTTCTCTCTGTCCGCTCTCGTCTTCTATAACAACCAACCTGCAGTATTTGACGTCGCCTTTCTTCACCACAAGGCTCACACTGCTGGGCATTGTATCACCTTCTAGTGGATACCTGGCCACTCTGGTATTTCGGGAACTGAAAAAGCGGACGAAGCTGCCCGAAATCGACTTGAATACAGAAATTTTAGAAGGATATTTTAGAAGAGCTGTCAATTCGAACTTGGCAAAACATTATGCTTATGAAGAAAAGGATCGCCTCTGGAGTCTGTTGCTCCACCAAAATAACTATCTGCTATCGATTGACCCCGAAGTAAGTTGCAGAATTCCACGATTATTTACTTGCCAGTCAGACACATTTTACTATCGGCTTCGACTGAAAACAGCATTCACGAACAATTATTTGAGTCGCATACAACATACCACTGGTCGCTACTTCGATAACTGTGGCAGCTTAGATGCAGTGGAGCTAGCATTACTTGAATGCCCCGCGTACCATGACGAGAGATATTGTTTTGCGCACTGAATGGACATGATCTGTCACGCTACGCCAATGTTACCTAGCACCTGGGGCCCTATGCGCGGCCCTTCAGAACAGTAGCACGTTTCTGATTTATTGCTGTAGTACGTATCAGAAATTGATCTTCTCGGAACGCTTTGATGAAGGCTCACTTTAGGATATAGAAAAGCCTAAATTCACCCATAGTTTTACGTGTAAAATTATTTTTATCAGATTCAATCGCGAATGTAACAGACATACGTTCTTTCTTTTTCCCGCTGTCATCTGGAATAACACTTGAACCTTGTTATAACGAGACTCGATATAGCGAAATAATGGATATAACGAAGTAAGTGCAATGAAATCGCCATGGAGATCCATGTATTTAAAATATATTATTAACGAAGGGCAATTGTTCAGCTAGTGGATATAACGAACGATATTCGTCACTGAAACCAGAAATGCCGACCATTGCGCACAGAGCATATTGCTTTACACCGAGTTCCGCATTCGTTTGGCCCGGCAGTTCAAGATTTCAGAGTCGAATACGGCGTCATCGCCGCGCGTAGCAACATGCATGGTGGCCGCGCACAACCAGCACCTTTTCCTTATCGCATCTCTCTCTAACTGCGGCACGTTGCTGGCGAAGCTAGGCGCACACTCCGAAATTGCCGTCTCAATGGTCACGCCTAGCTGCGCCGTGCCACATATCGACCATAAAATCGATGGTCTGACAGAATCCCGTCTGGTCGGGGAAGATCATTGTAAAGAAAAATCTGAGGGTACCTAATCATTTCATATGAACTGTGAATGCGAAAGCATTATGTCCAATTGAACACCGCTGAGCGGTCCTTCGAGTTACGAACTCCTCTTGAACAAGCGAGAGGAGTTCTACTCTATGAACTTCCCTCGGATGCTTGGCACGCTTTGATTGTCCTTACACAGACGCAGTTAGAACACAGGCGAGAACTTGCGCGGACGAGGAACGCGGGGATAACACACGTTTCCGAGAGCGCGAGCGAGGCCGTTGCGGCGATGCCCTCTGTGCTCACGCAACACCTGGCGTGCTAACGCCAGGTGTTTCCTTTCACCCTCGCTGCTACGTCGAGGCGCGGTCGTGACGTAGCGTCGCAGGCAATGGGAATTTAGGGGCCGTTTTTCACTTGCACAAATGAAAGACGGCGGCTTTCTCGCTCAATGGGCCATTTGATGCTCTTGCATCAAAACACCTGGCGCGACCATGTGCAGTATATTATATTGTACCTTGGTCAGCGCCGTACGTTTTATTGACAATATTGATTGTGCTTGCGCACGGGGTTCTAAAAACTAGTGCCTCCACTTCTCTCTCTCTCATTGCGGTGCGCCGCGCTGCGCTGACGCAGCTAGGCGTGACCTCCTAGACGGCATGAAACAGGCACCAGCCTGCCAAGCCAAGCCGGCACGCTCACACAGCGGAGCCACGGGACCAGGACAAAGCAGCGGATCAGATAGTTTCGTTTTGAAGGGCCGAATGCGTAGGCGTATACGTCAGCATTTCTGGCGCTGTGCCAAGCTCTGTCGGCCCAGTACTTCGGCGGGATTGCGAAGTTTCGCAAAAGTGAAACCTCGCAAAAGTGAGCCTTGCTTGTTTTGCCACAAGCACGCGTTGTCGTAGTACCGCGTCGAGCGCCACCGTGTAGAATGCGGTTTTTCTCGTTGTGAAAGCGCGCATCAGCGTTATGGAAGCAGATGTGGCCGTTGTTGCGGCAATGATGAGCACGCCAATCTGCGCGGGCTGAGCCGAAACAGGCACGATGCACCACAGCACACGGAATAAGCGCTGATCCGAAGTAAGCATGTGTTTAGCTGTTCAGCGTGCTTACGCGCGACGTATCCTAACGTGAAACAGGTAAAAAGACAACGAGAAACGTCGGACGTACTTCCGTAAAAACACTGCCGGATCCATCTAACGTACCTGTAAACTTGGAGGGAGACGTCGGATGCACATTTAGCCACAGCCATAAAAAAAAAAAATGAAGCCACATTCGGGCTTACCCGAATAGTCGTTTCTGGCAGCTCTGAAAGCGTAAAAAAATTGTGAAGGATAAAAATAGCGCGATACACCGAACAGAGAGCAAGACGAAATAACACGAAATAACACGAGAGTTGCCGTAACGACACACCATCAAAACAAAGGGCGCTTCCTAAAGAATCGAATATTTGTATGTCGTTCCGATAAGGGTGTCCACCTTCTTCATGTCAGTTTGGTTAAGTTTTTAACCGGGGGCCGTAAGTGATGCAGCTAATCGCAAATGATTGCACCAGCTTAATAGTTTCTTCTTCCGCGAGACCATTGCGGCTGCGTCCCACTCGCTATATCACATGTGCCACACTCTTAACGGTTGGTTTTAGGCTCCAAATTGTGACACCCACCGTGGTTGCTCAGTGACTATGGTGTTGGGCTGCTGAGCACGAGGCTACGGGCCTCATTTCGATGGGGGCGGTATGCGAAAACACCGGTATACTTAGATTTAGGCGCACGTTAAAGAACCCCAGGTGGTCAAAATTTCCGGAGTCCTCCACTACGGCGTGCCATATAATCAGAAAGTGGTTTTGACACGTAAAACCCCATAATTAAATTTTTTTAAAATTGTGACATTGACGTTGCCGTTCTCTTGGATAAGTAAGCCAAGCATTCTCATTCGGGTGACTTCACGAATGGCCCAGCTATCGAGATGTAAGTCTGTCCCGGCATGACAGCTTTCTTATGACGGTTGCTGCGTACTCGCATGAACTCTGATTTTTCGGGTGCGCACATCATACCCGCGTGCTTGGTCGAGAGAGAGAAAAAAGGATGCATAAGGAGGTTAACCAGAGGTAGTTCCGGTTGGCTACCCTGCACGGGGGGAAGGGTTAAGGGTGATAAAAAGAGAAAGAGAGTGTAAGGGGAGACAAAGATGATGATGAAGAAGACGTTTTATTCAAAGCAAAAGGGGAGGGGAGTAAGGAGAAGGGTGGTCGTATTCTTATTTCGGAGACGAGCACGAACAAACCGCGCACACCAGAGCGGTAGAGCGGTAGAGAGCGCCGTTCTTAAAGTCTATCGTGAAGCCCCGTAGACCGCAGGAACCTTAACAACGCGAGTAAGGCCATCAGTGCGGATGTTCTTTGGGAGCACTGACCCAAAGCTCTGAGTTCTGATAGTAGCCGATTGTCCAACTGGTCCTGTACTCTGCACATCATTTGTCTCTGGTTACTATATCGCGGGCAAACACAGATCATATGTACGAGCGTCTCATATTCGGTCCTTATATAGGTCCTAATATAGTACGAGCGTCTCAAGTAGATCCTAAGCTGCCTCAGTGATTCCTGACTCAGGTTGTGCAGCATCGCATTTCCAATGTGGTCCGGACCCGGTCCGGTGTTCTTCCGCTAAGATTATGCGGCTGTATAGAGCTCTGCCATTGTTATAGGTGACTACAACTCCGCGTTGTCTGGTCTGTCATAGTTGTATCGCACTGATTTTGTGCCCTGTATGTTTATGTAGACGCTCTTAAGGCCCTCAACGAAGGCATTGGT